>NC_062188.1:20091833-20239333 GCF_912470025.1 Vespa velutina | reverse complement strand
TCTCGACGAACCACGAGCGGAGTCGAACGAAATAAGACGAGCTTTGCCCCATTCGGAATCAGCCAGCAACATCATCGGCGATACTATAAAAGCCCTTTTGTTCCCAGCCGATGTATCTCTTCCGATATCGATGCACAGGCATAAGCGATCTCTTCTCTTTGGCTAAAATCGAGGAAAACAAAGGAACATTATCGCGTTTAACAATACGATTTGAATTTGGTCGTAAGATAAGATATGTTCGATATAAGAAGTACAGAGATCGTGACAATTGAAAAGGGCTTTATTACTCATAACGGTATAGACTTTTCAAAGACTACAACATACACGTTGTATTAATAAATGTTAGTGAATCTTGTCTTCTCGGGACAGATCATATATCTCAATGAGAAATAGATAAATGTTATTAGACAAAGTTTCGCTGGAAAGAAGACCTACTCATCGTCAACAAAACAAATGAATCATTCCTTTCCCTGTCATCCTTCTCTGTTTTTCAACAAAATTGTTTTTCAAAACATCGAATATGTTATCGAGCTTGTCAAATGTGAAAAATAAGATGAGAATGAATAAGATGAAGGAGGGATTAAAAGGGACTCTGAACCTTTGGAAATAGTTGCCTTCCCGCGACGGCGCGCCGATCAGGATCCTCTTCGGCGTTCCGCGTCGTCCAGCGTATTTTTAGCGCGTGCAACCGGTTGCCTTCCACGGCGATCATTGTCGTTGCTTTGCGAAAGCGCTCCCAAGAGCCGGCCCTCCCGTCCCTCGGCAAGGTGTGCAAAGCCGATGTAGCGCTGCCGCGGCGCTGAATCGCTTTCGCGCGACCGTGCGAGAGAACATTTCTTTCGATTTCGATCGAGCAGGGTGTAACAACGCGGGAGAACCGCATTGCTGGCCTCTGAGTCGGCTGCTGTCTGACAATGAGTTGCTTCTAGCCGTACCGACGACGACGACGACGACGACGAATTGGAAAGATTCTTCTCTCGATGACGATAGATGATCATTCTTTCATTCCTTACGACGCAAGATTATTATTTAATCTCCTATCGACGACAATATATATCAAACGCGTGTGCATTCTATTTTTATAAAAAAACCTTTAGATCTGATCGAATTGAACATATCTACAATCATCAACGCAATAATCGCGGCGATTAACTTTTTTTTTATAATTAATATTCGATCGTTTGTTACATCGAACGATCACCGACAAACGCGCGATCCAATGCATTCTATTTGTGTTTTCATAGCTCGCGAGACGGTCCTTTATAGAAGAGAGAGAGAGAGAGAGAGAGAGAGAGAGAGAGAAGGACAGACAGACAAACCGCCGAGAAGAGGGTTTCGGTCAGAGACGCTCTCGGCCATACTCTCCAGTGCGGGAGGCCACACGATTTTGCGGGTAACCGGATATTAAGCGATAGTCGATCGATATCTCGATAATTCGCTCTCCCGGATAGATGCATCGCTGCGTTCGCAATCTCTAGGACGTCCTCGACCTTGTCCCCTTCCTCCTTTGAGTCATTATATGACGACGACGACGACGACGACGACGATCGGACGTTTTTTCATGAAATATACCATCTTTTTTATCTTTTAATAAAGAGAGATCAAAGAAATTGCTCGAGTTTAATAAAACATTATTCTCCTTTGTTTTCGAAAGCTAATGGAGATGGCTTTGTAATCATTCTACTTTATTCAAACGTTATACATTTTGTAATGCACCACGAGACGAGTGCATACAGAACGTAAATTTTTCTTGCGTTCGGAAGGTTTCTTGCGACACCCTTGCTAGTGTCTGGAGTCTGTGGCACGAGAAGGGGAAGAAAAGAGAGAGAGAGAGAGAGAGAGAGAGAGAGAGAGAGAGAGAAAGAGGGAGGGAGAGCAGTCTTCGATCGAAAGAAGAACTTGGTTGTAGGAGAAGCGAAAGGCGGAGGGTCGAATGGAGACGACGAAGAAACGTAGAAAAGGGAGCGCGAGCGAACGTCGAGAGAAGAGGGCCGCTTTTCAGACGGTTCAATAGATTTCGATCTTTTTTCTGCGCTCGAAACGAAACGGGACAACAATGGAGCCAGACGGAAAGCGAGAGCGGTCTTTAAGCTTTCCTATGTACTACGCTCGATAAATAAAAATGTTCTGGGTATATAAAATATATATACGTAGGTAGGTATACGTATATATTTTGTTATATATAAAATATCGAGACTGTAAAAAGAAATGTTATCTTTGAAGAATATTAATATCGTTATACCTATATCGAAAATCGTTAGACGTTTTCCTATGTAAAGATGGGCTATATAGAGAGGTTTCGTTGTGTGGGGGAGGGGGGGCCTGTAAAACGGAAAAAGGGAAACAAATGAAAGGTAGAGAAAAGATTTTGAGATAGGACCCAAGAGCGGAGGCTACGGAAAGCTTGGCATGTTCGAGCGAAAACCCATGGCTATGCGTGCGTGCATTCTCTCTTCTTTCTCTTCTCTTCTCTTCTCTTCCCTTCCCTTCCCCCCCTCCCTCAGTTGCCTCTGGACCCCTCTCCTCTCTCTCGCGCAGCCTACGAGAGAGAAAGTCAGTCGACATCGATTACGTGTTGCCAGTTGGGAGTCGAAGGTCCCCCAGCTGTTCTTCCATCGAGACCGATGGACCAACGCCTCCTTTAGAGAACGTCGATTTTTCACGTCTCTTGGCTGCGAGAGAGTCCACTCTTTGAGAGATGACATTCGCCAAACAATGAACTCTTCTACGAAGATTGAAATAGACGTAGGTAAAGGATCGATAAAATAAAACTTTACGATCTCGAGACAGCCGCATGACTCGTACAATCCCTCCAACGCGTCTACATCTAATTTTCATCCTTGATAAAGTACGAGACGACTCTCAAAGATCGATTGCTTAATGAGAAAATAATGAGGAAAAAATGTGTGCACGATTCATTTTCAATCGACTTGCTTCCTTTGCATTTGCACGTATCAGCTTTGGTATTATTTTCGTGCCGTTACAAACGAACGGTGCTGCTGTTGACTACCATTCCCAAGAGACAGATGTTTCGTGAAAAATCGTACTCGCTTCCGGTCGATTCGAGACTTCGAGGCGAACGCCTATATACCCGCTGGTCAACTCGGTCAGCTCGCTCGACTTCCGTCGGTCGAACGCCTGCTTGAAAGATCGATAACGCTTCGTTCTACAGTTCGCTCTATTTATATGCTAGTATCGCACGAGACGGATTATATTCTCTATTAACTTCGTTTCCTCTTTTTGCAGAGAGAGAGAGAGAGAGAGAGAGAGAGAAAAAAGTTGCAAAGTTGCAAATAATCAGACTCAGAATTTTGATCATTCAACCAAGTTTTTTTTTCTGCTACTTCCTGTTCTTTGATTAAGGCTACATCGGAATATTTGTCTTCCTTAAGAAAGAACAATAAATCAATTCCAGCTAACGAACCATTTGTACGACGTATTGCTATCAAGAAAAATACGATGTTCCTCGAAATTGGGCACCCCGACGTCTTTTCTCGTGCTCATCAGCCTCGAGCTAATCCATTCGATCCTACCAAGGAGGAAACTAAGGGTAGTGGAATGAGAATGAATCGCGTCGAACCGTAGGGTGTCGCGTACGTCACTACGATGCGGGTTTTCCGCCATTATAGAGCCAATAGAGCTACAATTTACTTGTCCTTCCTTCGACTTTAATATTTGTACGTACTAGCACAGACGCACGCATAAGAAGATAGATTGAAAGGGGAGAAATGAAACGAGTCGCAAAGATTTAAAAATGGTGCAGGCCGAGGGCAAGGAACGATCTGGTTCGATCGCGACGTCGAGAAGGAAAAAGGGCAAGCCTTTTGGCGAAACGCACAGGGAAACAGCTGTTGGACGATGATGGTGAGAAAAGGACGACGAGGTTGAGGGCCTCGAAGAATATGAAGAGGGAGGGAGAGAGAGAGAGAGAGAGAGGGGGGGAAAAAAAGAAGGTTACCACCTGGCTTACCTGGCTGTTCGTTCTGGCTTACCTGAAAAGCTGGCGATACGCCATTGTATGTACTATATACCTATTATATACCTGGGGGCCTCGGGTATTTCTTTTGTTGACGAGTCGAGCTTCGAACGAAGGCATCTCGTCTACCCGTTCCCAGACGATGGCACGAGTCTCTCCTTCTCTCACTTTCTTTTTCATTTTATCCTCTCTCTTGCTAAAGCACAACAACGCAAGTTCACTCTTCTTCTCTTATTCTTATTCGTCTTTCCTTCGTACGCGAAATAGTTTTTTTGTTTCTTCTTTTCAAATGATTCGAAAAAAGTCGTCCTCTTCTTTTCGCGCTTCTCTTCTGTCCCGTCTAGCCGTGAGACCTTGCGCGTCGTTGCTCGAGCGTAAAGTCGTTTGCAAGAAAAAAAAAAAGGGCTTTATTGACCCGGGCTCGTTCGCCCTGATCGCCGAGTACCGACGATGACGATTTCACTCTAGGTACTCTCTCTCTCTCTCTCTCTCTCTCTCTCCCTCTCCCTCTCTCTCTCTTTCTCTCTTTTCTCCGTCACTCGACGAGAATTGCGAAGAAAGATTGAATCGCTGCTAAAGAGCCAAGCCCTACAGCGTAATAATAAATATGCCCTTCTCTTCCACACCCCATTCCGTTCTTTTTCTTATTCCACCTTTTCCTCTGCTCAAATTATATATGTAATTGCAACGAGATTTTAATGGGAGTCTACATTTTATTTCCGATTACTGTAGGTCGAGTTTCTTGCTCGCATCTAAAGCGTTCTCGAACGAATCGTTTCATTTCTATCGCATGCTTAGTCTTGAAATATTTAGAGTAGTTTGATCGATTTTAAACGCTGTCTACCTCTTCTCCTCCCTTTCGCTTTATTTCCTTCAATCTCGTTTATATCTTCTTTCTTTTTCTTGGCTTGTACCAGAACAAGATCGAATTTCCTACTACACGCTCGATCGTTTACGACAATATCGGATTACGAGTGGTTGTCCTTAGCGCTTTCCAACATGAACGATTTCAATCTGATTAATTTGATCTTTCTTTCGTGCAACTCAGCTGAAGGAAGTTTAATGACCTAGAATCCGATTGCGTGTGCATCTTTCTTCGAATGTTGCGTCTCGTATTTGCGAGACATTACGTTACGTTGCCTGGATAATGCCAGACGAGAAAGTTGCTGGATGGAATATTAAATGTTGCGATAGAGAGACCAGTTAACGCAGGTAAGGACGCATTAATCAGAATTTTAACGTAATAGATTACAAATCGTGATTTTTCTGTGGAGATTAAGTATTTGCCCGAAAGGAATCGACTTAAGACTAAATTAATCGACACAAAAAATGTTTCACCTTGACGCCAACTTTTTCTTTTCGATCTCTCTCTCTCTCTCTCTCTCTCTCAATTTTTGCTCTTTTTTTTCCTTTTTTCATTTTCTTTTTTATAAAACATTTATTATAAAAATTGATGCGTGATATAAATTAAAATGAACTTAAAGCTAAAGAATGTATTATCGATAATATGGCTAAAAGAGACTTTACGTAGGCATCCCTCGTAAGGCTTCTTGTAATTTTTTTCTCGCTAGCGCTACGCGATCTTCTTGTCGTTTGATGTCTTCATCCGCTATAGATACAGCCTTTAAAGATATACCATTTTGATGATTAGATTTAATTAGAACGTTCGACCGTGAGTACGAATATGATTGTTTAAAGTCATTACGACGTTAAAGATTAAATACTCTGTCAAATGTTATAGACTGTTCTACCTGTACGAGGGGTTGATCGGGATTAAGAAATACACCAGGATTTTTTTCCAATGCCGTTTTAGATCCCGTTTGTCCCGTAACCGGTTGTGAGGATACGTGAAGAGCCGTTGCCACACTTTGCAACAATGTTTCTTCGGTTATGTAAGGTCCAACGGGTCTTAGGGACTTTGGTAGATCCATTGCATCAAATTCGTATCCATCTGGGTCGCAAGCTCTTAGGCCCTCTAAACGTTTTTCCCAAAAAAGCTGGAAAATTACGGTAATAGTTAATTAGGATCGTAAGGTTACCTTCATGGTCAAGGGCTTATATATCGGAAGTAACTAATGTATAAAATAAAAGTATATAATTACCATCGATGCTACAACAAAAGGTTACTTCACAAAATAAATGTCAAACTGTATACCTTGCAAGGTGAGTGTTACGTGTGGGAAAGTAAAGTAGGAGAAAATTTAAAAGCTAGTAGAAATGAAATTAATTTCTAACGTACCAACAAATCCATCGCATCGACTTTCTAAGAGAAGCATTTGCATCATCATATATCATGGTATGCGCAATTACAATGCATTACAATAGGGTAATCGATGCAAAGTTTTCACAAAAAGTAGGATACAGTAACGTAAAAATCATACGAATGTTTTGACGAGCGCGTTAAATAGAATTACCTGCTTAGGCTTATCTTGGGAGCCGTATTTGCCATCAGCTTTATCGGCTCCTTCCTAAGGGAACGATTGGATGTTTGTAACATGAGAATCAAAAGGGAAGGCACACAAAATGGTTTCAAATGTTTCCTATATTAGAGCGATCCCTTCTTAGAACGTTTCTCTGATGTACATAAATCTTTGGAAAAAGCATGCCATATTTTTAAGTATCATACGTATGGATGAAGAACGGAGAGAACGATTCACTGCGGTAGGGTGTATCAAAATCGTAGTAACTTGTCTCATAGAGATTACTTAAAGTGAAATAAAAGTAGGTGCTAGCGGATTCCATATAAAAGATACATTATCAATATGAAAAACCATTTCTTATAAGGTCAATACCAATAAGGAACCAGCTTTATGTCCCATTAGTACGTCCGTCTACTAACCTGTTTTGGTTTCTCTTGATTACCATGCTTTAAATCCTTTACTTTCCCCTCTTGCGTTTTGTATATAGTAACCGGCTGTTTAAAAATGGAAGCCGTTTGCCTTATAGGTGGTACCAATGATGCGTCGTTTCTCACACCACGGCTAAAATCAACGAATATAATCAATCGAACGAAATATAATCATTAGACATAACCAACAATTTATCACTTTCATATGATTAATCCCACCGGTGATATTTTTTATACGAGCTTTCACTTAAAACGTTCTATATCGTTTTATAAATAATATTACAATTATCGTTAAATACATACCTGTAATAATAAACATCAACCTTTCCCGTAGACGTTAATTGATTTTGACTTTTTCTAGCTGTTTCCTCTCTCGTTGACCAATTCGTTGGTAATGCCGAAGGATATTTCTTTTTCTCCACAGACATATTCATCTTGCTGACTATTTTTATTACACTAAATAATATATAAATGAGCTAAAATATGGGATCAAAATGTAATGCAACGCGCTTTCTCGGCGGCCATATTGTAACTTATCGCACCGGTGAGCGTTTGCTAAAAATCCGCTCGATCCGGTGGCAGCACGCTCGCTTCGATACGTAGTTATCGTCAAGTGGCGCTACGATCGACAGTACGAATTATTATACGAAAGACGTACGTACGATTACGTTTCTTTGTCAAAAAAGAAGAAAAAGAAAAAAAAAAAAAAATACTCGGAGAAAAAGTATGAGGGTAAAAAGATAAACAACAAGTCGAAATATATATATATATATATATATATATATATATACATATATATATAGATAGATAGATAGATATAGATGATTTAATTGCCGAAAAAACAAATCTCGCATAGTTATAGGAACGATATGAAAAAGTGTTGAAAGAAAACATTAATAGTCGGCTGTCTTTTGTCCGGTTATAAATGACCGTTCTTTCGATTAGCGCGCAATCGGTACGCGAAGCACGAGTAGTTTCGGAGGTATAATAAATTCGATGAACGCGGGATAGGAATAAAAGGAGAAAAATTGTAATCGTCGCAGGCATCGAATTTGCGATTACTTTTGTCCGCGTTGTGTATGTATGTTTTTTCTCTTCTTCTTTCTTTCTTTCTTTTTTTTTTCTTTTTTTTTTTTTAATATTACCGTAAAAGAATATCGATTCTGTACACATTGATCCGTTAAAGATAATAAACTATTGAGTTTTCTTGAGGTATCGTTGTTTCTATTGGTCTATATAATCGTCGCGACTGTGATCGTCGTCAACAAATCGTGTCATTTAACCTCTCCATTTAAGAAACGTTAAAAAAAAAGAAAAAAAAATCGATCTCTGATTTTCAACTTTTTCGAGCGATCACAGCGTTTCGAATATGCGCGCGTTTAGTGACGCGTACGTTATCTGTCCTGCGGTTTTTTTTTCTTTGCGTTTGTGTCATCCTGTAACAAAATATAAATCTCCGTATGCATTAGGTGCTTACGCCGTTCGGCTTGGGAGAGAGGGATAAGTGGTTAATAATGGGCGTCAACTAGTACCCTACTTTGGGAGGCTTCTCTTTCGACATCTTTTTAATTAGCGCAGAGAGAGGTATAGATAGAAAGAGTGGGAGAGGGAGAAATAGAAGAGATAGAGTGGTACGAGCAAATCGCTATCGTTGGCTTCGCGCGAGTCGATGATACGGATGCAAGCTCGTACGCCGACCGAATCTGCCGATGCGCGATGGCCTAAATCTAAGTTTACGGTCATAAAAATAATTTGTCAAATATTTGTTTTCTATAATACGTATGTATGTACGTATTAACGAAGGCGTCGTGGGCACGCATTTTATTTTTCGATCGATGTTTGCGTCACAGTGAAATATGCCTATCTATAAGACAAAATCATTTTCTTTTATCGATATGAACAAAAAAGAATGAGTCTCGCACGCGAATCGACTCGCATTTGCTGCAGTAAACCGCTCGTCGAACTTACATACATACATACGCGATCTGTAAAATAACATATATTATACTCGTAGTACACACGTCGAACGCACGTTCAAGCTGCACGCACGCGATTGATCCTATGAACACATTCGCACGTAGTAAGAGACTGGCAGTTGTAAAAGGACTAACGAGAGTTCAGAGATACGCTCGAGACAATGCTTACTGCGAGAAATAACGGGTTTACGCGTACGAGCTCGTCGATTTATCGGACGTGATGCCTAAAGCATTTCGAGTACGCGCTCGTTAACATAAAATGAAATGGAAATAGATTTAAAAACAATTCAATGTCGTTCGTAAAGTCCTCATCGGTGATCGACGATCGATGATCGACACTGAAATAGTTATCGAATTAAATATCTTCTAAATCAAATTGCATACTCTTCGTCATTTGAAATACGAACCAGTCATCATGCTTCTCTTACATACTTGGGCTTTTTCTAAACATCACAGTGCGATCGACAAATGATTCCATCCATAAATGTTACATTCGTATTGTTTTGGCATAAACGCTCTTTTTATACGCGTGTTCGATATATTTTGTTGTCTTGTTGTTGTATTTCTTATGTATAATTCTGTATCACGACACACATTCCTACTTTCGACGAGTCGACACACTAGACCGGTGTTCAATGCGTCGCCGAGCACCCTTGTCGATTTTACGATCGACCAGGATCAAGCGCGAAAATGGAGAACGACGCGTACGATAAACTGCACGATATCGATCGATCAATAGATCGATCGATCGCTTCTCTCGCAATCACACGTAAAAGATATACTTATAGCATCGAGTCTTCTATATTACATTAGCAACATATTACACGTTCCGTCGGACTTTTATCTCCTATCGTTTAGAGAGAATTTCGTACAAGAATCTTTACGTCTCCTTCATCGTTCGTACCTACTTATTACCAATTTTTCCTATACAATCTTAAATAACTAAGCGTTTCTCGTCTGTATCTCTGTCTAGCTATGTGTGTATATATATATATATATATATATATATATGTGTGTGTGTGTGTGTGTGTGTGTGTTTGTGTGTGTGTGTGTGTGCGTGCGTGTGTCTATGCGCGCGTATATATATATGTGTGTGTGTGTGTGTGTGTGTGTATACTCAACGCAACGTTCGTCCAACATACGAGCGATGCAATTTTCACTTGTCAACGCGAACGTTGGTATTTCTTTAATTCGGGTTCTAGCATCCATTTTGTTTTCCGTCCGTTTTCCTTAAGAGACAACAAGAGGTTTTTTTCAACTTCGTCTGCACCGTGATCGATAAGTGATCTCTTCTATCGGTCGACGAACAAACTTTGAGTTGTCACTCAAGAAACATATACTGTCTTAAATCTTGACGCATAACGCGACGTACATTGAAATTCCCACGTGTTCAATGTTCTTCGAATGTTGAAGAGTTATCGAAAGAACGACTCAATAAATCACTTCGTAGACGGTGGCTTTTTTGTCGCCTGATCCTGTCACTATGTACTTGTCGTCATTGGAGATGTCGCAGCTGAGCACCGACGATGATTCCTTTGACTGTAAATAAGAAAAAAAAGAAAAAAAAAGAAAAGGATAAATTTATGTTGCGTCATGTTAATTCGTTAGATAAGGAAAGAGCGTAAACGCGAGGATTACCTGGAATATCGATGCTCCATACGGCGTGCGCCAAGCATTCAACAAATTATCTTTGCCGGTTGAAACGAACCATTTGCCACAGGAAGCAAAACGTAACGAAAGGACACAAGATTCGTGCAAATGAAGTTGAAATTTGTCAGGTTTCGTTGCGTGAAGTACTTCGACGTTTGAATTTTCCATTCCGACCGCGAGCCATTCGTCGTTCGGACAATAACCGAGAGAAAATATTTGCGACGTGAAATCGTGTTGCTGTAGCTGTCTACCCTCTCGAAGATCCCAGGAACGTACTGTATTGTCGAGACCACCGGTCCAGAGTTTCGAGCCGTTCGCAGATATGTCGATGCAAGAGGCACCGTCCGTGTGACCTTGAAATTGTCTAACCAACGTTTGATTTTGAAGATCCCACACGGCGATATTTCCGTCGCTGCAGCAACTGAAGCAGACCTTCGAGTCCGGAGAAATTGCTAAAGCGTAACAGGCAGGCGCGGAAGATGTTAATTCCGCTTTGATTCTCGGCGTTGGACTCGCAAGATCCCAGATGCTCAAATTGCTCGCTTCACCACCCACGATGAGCGTTCTACCATCCGGTAACAGTTTGACCGATCTGTAAGTCGCGATAGAGAAGACATCGTCGATGTTAGTAATACCTAAGTAGAATCTGACGGATGAATATGTATCGTAGGAGCTTAGATAATCGTTCAGACCTGATGTAATTGTCTCGTTGGAGGCAATCGAGTTGGGAAACCGGCTTTGCGCTGCCGCTCCCGCCTTGACTGATGTCCCAGACCTTGACGCACCCTTTGCCACCGGTGTAAACGTACTTGGTCGGATTCGAGATCGTCACCGCACAGACCACTTCGCCGTGAGTGAGAGTATTTATTTGACGCGCGTGTCTGGGTATTCCTGGTGCTGCGAGAGCGTCAGGTGGAAACGGTACCGGTTGCATTTGTCCGTCGCTCAATACGTGGAAGCTGTAGGCTCTGCGAACGAACACTCTACATATATATATATTCCGTCTTCTACTCGTAGAAAAGCGAAAGAACGAAGGAACGAAGAGACTTACGGTTTTCCACCGGGTACACCGAGTGGTCCGAGTGGTGCTCTCATACTACCGTGAGGATCATAAAGCTGTTGAAGTGGCGGTCTAGCGGGATATCCGTTCAAAGCGGCAGGAGGATAGCCGAGCATATCCACGTGAGGTCCTGCGGGCGGATGATGCGGCGGAGGATAATGAGGTGGATAGGGGCCTACCGCCGAAGCAGAGACAAGAGGCTTACTAGAACTCGATGGCTTTAGACCACCCGAACCCGAACTACTGCCACCTGTGTCGAGTAAAAACATATTCTTTTTTATCTATATTCCTTCGATAAATTTATCCGTAGAAAATTAATAGGAGAGGGGATCTTTCACGTACCTGCCGAAGTAGGCGTAACTGGTTTTGAAATAGGAGTGGTAGCTTTTTCTCGTTCCTCCATTTTCTTTGCGGACGGGGTACTTGCGTTGCTACTGGTACCGCTTCTAGGCGATGGAGGTGGTACTTCCTTTTTGACTTGTCCGCTCAACGGCACCGAGGAAGGTCCTAACTTGTCAAGGCCATTCTCTCTCGGTGAGGTAGTACCATTCGCAGCAGGACTCGTTGGTCCTTCGCTAGCATCGTCGACCACCAAGTCCTGGTCACTCTTTTCACCATCGCTTTGCTGTCGCAGAGAACGTGCACGGCTTTATTAAGGCGAACCGAATGATCTTACAACATGGAGTAACATGCGGGCTACCTACATGGCCTATATCCTTGTCTTGTTCCTTCTTCATCTTTTTCAAGTGTAGGTGCTCGTGATGCTGAGGATCCGGTGTGCTACGGGGCCTACTGTACTTTTCACGTTCCGCCGGCGATATCGAGCTCCTCTGAAACGTTAAAAACTTCGTTACTTGCATTTATTGCATGTATTGGCTGATTTTAAATAAAATGCATATCGATTATATAAAATAACGTATTTGAATATTCATGGAAATTCAATACAACTCTTCCGACAAATCCAAAATTATTTTCGATATTCGATCGATCGTATCCTCGCGGACATGCCGAGAGACGATTTTCGTAAGCGTTAAACGGTCTCGCGCCGCTGAAAATAATCGTCGGCGACTGGCCGATTATGTGGGTGTCACCGAGAGCGAGCTCGGTGTAGATAATCGTTTACACGTAGAGGAGAGGCACGGAAAGAGAGAGAGAGAGGGAGGGAGAGAGGGAGGGAGGGAGAGAGAGAGAGAGAGAGAGAGAGAGAGAGAGAGAGAGTATCGGATGTGGGGTGTTGCGGAGGAGGCAATAGAGCGAGTGGAACGAGGAGAAAGTATCGAGATCGAGGGTGGCCTGTAAAACGAGGACGGTGTTAGAGTGTATCACGTGAAATCTCTCGCATTCGTGATACGAGCCGCTCTTTCGCGCACGGTTAATGCGATTTCGTCGATTTCATCGCGGCTTTTTACGGCCTGCAATTTCGCTCCTCGTTGGATTTTCACGGAAGAGTCGTGAGAGAGGAAGCCAGCCAAAAGATTGCTCGCAATGAAGCCTTCTACTTGGATCGAACAATTTTCAACCATTTTTCGGATTAAATAAAAAATGTCTTTATAAAAACTTCTTTAAGAGATCACATTCTCACGCTTAAAATCTCGAAAGAAATTTGGTAACATTCATATATACTCTCGGCTAAGCATCTCCTTTGTTGCTGAGAATCGTATCATTGAACCTATATTCTTTCCCTTGCGCAACGATATCGAACGGTCGTAAAAATTCCGGAATCGTATTTCGAGGAAAGACTAGATGTACGATAGAAGTGATATTAAAGAGATAAATCGACGCTACATAGTTATCCTGTTTCTTCGTATAACAAGAAGAGACATCAATGCGTTCAATCTATTTTTTGTTTTTTTTTTTGCTCTTTTCTTTTCGACGAAACTTTAGCGAATTTTCATTTCCGTCATATTTCGTGATGACAATGAATAATTTAAATAAAAAGAAAATGAAACGGTATATGCCTTTTGAGAGGAACAATATTAATAAAAGTCTCTTTCTTTTGAAAGGACACTTATCGACATATAGCGACATCCATCGACAGTGGAAGATATTATCGAAAGGGAAGTTTTACGAGCGACAGTTTTGTCCTCGATACAGGATAGCATTTTCTCTCTCTTTTTCTCTCTTTCTCTCTATCTTTCTTCCGTCTGTTTCCCTCACTCTGTCGATTAGATATCGGTACCCTTTCCTAGCCCCGATAACAGCGTACCATCTTGCAGAGCACCGTAAACCATCCCCCTTTTGCCTCGTCCATCCTCCGGCACTTCCGAAGTAAATCTCCTCTTCTCAATTACCCCGTCCCTGTTGCCACCACCCCGGTACTTCATCCACCAATAGCAACGCCAACGGTGGTGGCAGTGGCGGCGCCACCTTTAGCTCGGTCCATTACCTCGACACCTCGCTATCCTCTCCTCCTTTTCTTCCTCCTCCTCCTCCTCCTCCTCCTCCTTTTTCTCCTCCATGACCCTAGCAAGCTCATCGAGTGGAAGGAAAATAAAAAGGAAAAAGGAGGCGGCTTTCGAGTCAGGATCGCGTAGCTAAAAGAACGATCCTTCTATCGACGAAGAGAAAAGAGAAAAGAGGAGAGAGAGAGAGAGAGAGAGAGAGAGAGCAGGATGATTCGCGATTAAATCGACGCTCGGCCGAAAACGATTTTTAGATTTGCAGAGGGATGATAAAGCGTCGGGTCTAATGGCGAATGAAAGGTGCTTCGGCGCGTGGAAAGAAAGCGCCTCCGCTCGATCGAGAGTAACGAACGCTTTTAGTCGACTATTTTCGCAGCCGTCGTTCGTTTAACTGGCCGTGAGCGATAAAAAGTCAAGCGAGATTGAATTTATGGAGGAAGATTCGAACTCCCATCGGTATTCGATACGAGTGATCGACTTCAAAGAGGGAATGTTCCTAAGGTATATGCTTCATAGTTTAACCCGTTAAGGGGTTGCTACTTCTTGTTCTTCATCTTTGTAATCTTCTCGTTCATAACAAGAATCTATGAAGAGAGGATAGATGGAATTAGATGATGCTTTGAGAAAAAAATCTTGTAGAAGATACAACAACCTCTTGACGTTAATAAAATCGATGAGAGACAACGTTTTATTTACACTCCCTCGAGTTTTTCATTCGAAGAAGGTAGTCTCGGGAAAAAGCAGAAAAGAGCGGGTGGAAAAAGAGAGAGAGAGAGAGAGAGAGAGAGAGAGAGAAAGAGATGGGGGGAAAAGGAAAGAGAAAGAGAGCAGTGGCTGGAAACACGCGCGCAAACACGTACGCTCGCACGACGAGTATTTCACGTAGGGAGGAATCCCCCAGGGAACCATATTACGTGCTTCCATCGAGTTTCCTCGCGTAAAGACCTCCGGAGAGATCCTTTTCCTTCTCACCGAAGCTGCTGGAAGAGAGGACCGTCTTCTCGTTATCCGGTAATGGCAAGCCACTATTTATCCGGACGAGGGCAGCCCGAAGAAGCAGATGGTATACCGCTTGTATTCCTCAAATGGAAAAGCCAAAGAAAGAGAGAGAGAGAGAGAGAGAGAGAGAGAGAGAGAGAGAGAGAGAATGTCTTCGTTGTCCTTTTCCTAGCTCGACGCGACGTGCCGAGGGAAAACGAGGATGTGATATAAGGAAGGAAAGAAGAGAGAGAGCAAACTACAAAGTATATATCTCGGAAAATCGCATTCTACTGGTAAACTCTCAGAGACATTAATAATCGAATAATTCGATCAAAGAGGAGAAAAATCTGGCATGGTCGGTTCTTCCTATCTCTTCTTTCCTTTCAAAGTACATAGCCGAAAAGATGGAGACGTTCCAAAAGTACCCGTATGCCGTGGCACGAAGACGGACGATCTATATAAACTGATCGTAGCTCAAAGGCTACAAGGAAAGAACGTCTTTCTTCGAGATCCGCGTTACAAGCGATCTCGAAGCGACTCGTCCTCTTTCTTTCTTTTTCTAGCTGCTATCGAACCGTCGAAGAAAAAACCTCTTTCCGCTCTCGTTACGTGTCGTCTTCGAGAACAGCGATATACCGTAGGTAAGACCGAACACGAGAGAAAGAGAAAGAGAAACTCGAGTGAAGAAGACGAGAAGAGATAGAGGTTGGAGGTGGAGGAGAGAGTAGACGGCCTCCATTCACGTAAGTTTACTTACAGCAACCCCACCGGGTGGATATACCCACACCACTCTTTCCGGCAAAGAGGGTTCGTGTCTCGATCAATATGGGGGTTGGTAGCCTCCGAAGAAGAGGCGGTGGCGTGGGTGGAAGCGTCGTGGGTGCACCATAGATATATAGACTTTGTAGTGTTAGGGACGACTTGGTCCGCAAGCAAGCAGCCAGCCAGGCAGGCAACTTGGCAAGCAGCAGGCACCAAAGTATGGGTCGGGGGCTGAATGTCGAGCTTGGAAGGAGGTCTGCGGCGGCAGCCGTGGTGGTACTGGTGGTGCTGGCGGTGGTGCTGGTGTGCGCGGCATTGGGGTTGGTGGTTGGAGCCATGAGGGTGGTAAGTGAGTGAGCGACTCCTTCACCACGGCGCTTCGTCTCGACCCGACTCATACCACCGAAACCATCCTAACTTTACGGATATATTCCGAGCCATCCTTCTCTCTCTCTCTCTCTCTCTCTCTCTCTCTCTCTCTCCCTCCCTCTCTCTCTCTCTTCCTCCACGACATGCTACTCTCCTCGGTCTTCCCTCTTCCTCTTCTGTCTCTCCTTATTCTTACTCATTCTCTCTCTCTCTCTGTGCTTTTCTCCTTTCCCTTCAAGACACGTCTCTACCTCGTTCAACCCCCAATAGTGCCCTGTTTCTCTATTCCTCCCTCTGCATTCTCTCTCTCTCTCTTGCTCTCGTCGTAGCCAAGACCCCGAGAGATGAGGTTACGAGCCAGAGTAGCGTCTCCCAAGACCCCACAAAACCCCAGCTGGTACAAGATTGCACTCAGTGATTCTCAACCAAACGTTGTAAGATTTTCGACACGTAGGTAATTGACTTCCTTGAAATTTCAATTATCGTGCCATTTAGTATCATGCTTTGTAACTTACTCTTCGGATATGTAAACACGATCGATGCATGTATGTTTATTAAAGCGAGTAATCGAGGAAGAAAGAACTCAATGATTTCGCTCAATGATTAGGTTCACGTGATCGTTCGTTTAATCGATCCGATTCGAAATCGGAGAAACTCTGAATATTAAGCAAATTTCGTTGGTCGATTACAATTTTGGTTTCTCTCTCGTGGCGATTAATTTAATTAGCAAAATCACGGTTTGGTATATACGAATACGTAGGAGAAGATGCATGGCAACCGGTTGACGGGCAGCAAGTGTAATTATTTCGACGGTGGTCGTGGTTGCGAGTAAGTGAGGGGTTGGGGCGAGTCAGAGGAGGACGATACCCGGACGGACGTTCCACTCGGGGATGCATGGAATTTTTAATGACCGCGACGCGAGCTCTGCTAACCGGTTCCCGAAATCGCCCACGTGTCACTAGGTCACCACGTGCATCCATCACTCTGGCAATTAGTGAACGTGAATTTTTATTTCCGCTTTACGCGCAGGTATCCGCCGTTCTCTCGCTTCGGCTCGTGCTCTCCATTTTTTTTCCTCCTGTCCGACTCGGCCCGCGCCTGGTAATTATGCAGCCGATATAACAGGGAAATGAGAATCGGTTTGAGCGTGCTCGCCGTTTTTTTGCTAGTTCTCTCTCTCTCTCTCTCTCTCTCGCGCGCGCGCTCTTCCCTTTCTTTTTGTTTGCTCGAAGCTCGAGACAGCCGCACCACGAGATTTATGTTTCGTGAGGGACTTTAATACGCGAGCTCTTTTGCTCGCTCGATAAATGCGCTCAATGTCTCGAGTTCCAACGACTTTCCAAGACTTCTTTCCAAAAAATTTCAAAGCTACGAGTTCTCTTTTCCCTATTTTATTTGCAACGAAACAAGATATACAGTGTCGGTGGGATCGCTTCGCGACAACGACGAACGACGGTGCAAATCGGACAAAAATTCACAGCTACCTAATTTATAGGTCCGTCATAAATCCAGAGAGGACTGCAGCAGCCATTGCCAACGCCATCGTCGTTCACCGTCGTTTCTCCACGTCGTTCAGATGTCCTATCGGTAGAACTACCTTCCCTTTTTTTCTACCTCCTCTCCATCCCCTCACCCTTTCCTTTTTCCTCTATCCTCGAGCGAGCATCCCACATCTCTTCGTCCCTTCTCTCACACCTCCGTTTTGTTCTATCTCTCGACGCGTCTAACTCGTATCGTCACAGCTCCCCCGCTCTTCCTCTTTTCTCTCTTTCTTCACAAGGCAGAAACCCTGCAGGAGAATTTGCATTTTTAAATTAACTCGCCTCTGTTTGCAGCTATCTCGGCACGGCGCCGCTACCACCGAGTAGGGCTTTACAATTTTATGCAACAACGCGCGCCGAGTGGCCTCTCCCCGACTCCCTCCCTCTCTCTCTCTCTCTCTCTCTCTCCTCTTCCACCCTCGACGCAACTTCCGTCTCTAGCTTCGCCTCCTCATCCTTGTTCTCGTCCTCTTGCCTCGCCCTCACTCCATCGAATACGAGTATATCGTTCTCAGTCTCTCGCATCCCACCTACGCATGATCGATATTACCGTTCTCGTGTCGCGGTGCTTGGCCTACCGTCGATGCACCGCGATGTCGTTGACGTTATCGTTGCGGCCAATTAACACCTAACCGCAAGACTGACCTTTACGAAGTGCCGGCACGCGCGCGCATTACCGTCCATCGTATCTAAGTACTACCTGTCGACGATCTACAGGGTGTCTCGTAGTTGTTATCAAATAAATTTTCTTACTCCGATCGATTAGTTACGTCGCACCGAATTAACTTCAACTATTTCCGTTGAAAAAGTCGTCGACCACCCATAGCGCGAGAATATTTTTTTATATTCTTTGGCGACTTCTCGTCGCCGTCGGTCTTATCGCGACGCAATGTTCTTTCTCGGAGGTGGAGACCTAAAATGCTTGGCGCGCACGAAAGCCTTCGACGTGCATTGCCAGCGGGAGAAGAAAGCAGAAAGAGTAAAAAAAAGAAAGAAAAAGAAAAGGAAAGAAAAAGAAAAGGAAAGAAAAAAAAAGAAAAGAGGAAAAGAGAGATACACCTTAGAGAGTACTCTTTTACGAGGCGGCCTCTTCTTAAAGATACGCCATACCTACTCTGGGAGCAAAGAGCGTCCGTTGAAAAGAAGGAGGATGAAATAAAGAGGAAGAAGGCAGGGCAAGAGAAAAATAAGGAGCAAACAGAATAGCTGCCGTAAAGTGCCTCCGCGTTATCCAGGAGGAAGGAGGAAACATTTTTATCGCTCTGACGGAGAGGAGTTGCAAGATGCTCGTGACGATGGCTATGATCGTAATAGTGGTGGTGGTGGTGGTGGTGGTGGTGGTAGTGGTGAAGGCAAGAGTAGATGTGTCAGGAAATGCCAAGAGTCAAGGAAGGAAGGAAGGAAGGAAGGAAGGAAAGGGGAGGAGCCGCGGTAATTGAAAAGCCCGCGGTGGATCCCGATCGTCGCTTTATTTCGCGTGCTCGACGGTGTCGGCCCTCTCGGCTATTATCTCGCCCGTTCCTGTGTCCCTCCTTTTTCTCCAGCAATTCCTCCATCCCTTTCGACGCGAGTCCCTTGAAAGAAGAAAAAGGAGAAAGAAAAGGAGGGGAGGGTAGGACGAGACGTCGAACGAACGCGAAACGAGTCTAGAACGAAAGAGGGACGGGAGAGAGGGAGAAAGGGACGAAGAGGGGAAAAAACACAACAATGCCCGCGGAGGTGCATTCTCGCGCGATTACCAACGCGAGCGGTGGACTTAACGAATGGCTTCGTAAACCGTGGCCGCTTTAAGGTCATTACACGTCGCAAAAAGGGAGTTAATGGCCATCCACCGTCGTTGAGACTTGCCTCGGCAAGAAGGGAAAGGAAACGAAAGATGGAAGAAGGAGTGGGAGGGAGAAAGAGAGAGAGATAGATTGGCGTGGAATTCCAAGTGTCGTCGATCGACCGACTGATTTATCGCTCTCCCCTGCATCCTCCGTCGAAAGGACGTGGATAAAGAGTAAAGTATGTAGAGAGCTCGTTGAAAATTGCGCATCAAAGGCGTTCTCAACAAACTCCTCGAATAAAAAGTATCTCGCGGGAGTCTATCGATTTTCGAGGGAATCGTTAAAGCGAAAACTTGTTAAAAAATCGGATCGGTACTTTTCAACTATTTCAAAATATTTATCTATGGTAGAATTCGCGATAATGAAAAGTTATCTACGTAAAAAGTGATTTATTCGATCCTCCCTCGTAACGAGCGCATGTCCAACATTTTCCAGTTAACTCCATCTACTTCCCTCCTTTTTTTATCCTCCTTCTTCGTCTTCCTTTTTAACATTCTCTTTCTCGCTCGCTCTGCCAACGCGATTATATTGTGAAATATATACGGAGCCGTAATTACGGGGCGGTCGAGTCTCGTCGAGGGACTACCGGGCGTCGTTTTATGGCCGCCTCATTAAATTACGGACTAATTACCGGTCGGCGAATTATTAAAAAGGTTAGTCGACCGTTAAACGCGCCGCTCCTCGTAAAAGCGGAGCTTCGTCGACTTCGCGTGCCCCGAACGAGATGAATAAAGAGGGAGCGAAGAGAAAGAGAAAGAAAATGAGAAAACGCGTGGGTGCGCGCGTGTTTCGCGCCTCTATGACTTGCGCGTTATTAAAAAACACACGACGTCGCGTCCTCTTGCGTCGCGTTGCGCGTAATACTTTATTCCGCTTTATAAACCGATCGTTCTTACCTTTTTCAGACTCGTCCGATCTGATTCACGTCTTTTTCTTTTTTCCTTTCTTTCCTCTGTTTTCTTAATAAATGATTTCGAGGACGATATCGAGCGTGCGAAACGAGTGCGTCAGGAGGAACGACAGAAGGAAGGAAGAAATCAAGCATATTATAAGCGGAACGAGAGGAATTCTACAACGAAAGGGCAACGCGATTCGTTCTTCCCAAGTCGGACACTCGTACCTAACCGGTTTTTCTCTCGACGAGCGAGTAGACAAGAGAGACGGAGAAAAGAAGGAAATCGAGCGTTAACCGTGCCGGATACGCACAGAAATCCTCCCGGGTGCCCGACGTTCCTTGGATCTCGTCGTTGTCGTTGTCGTTGTCGTTGTCGTTGTCGTTGTCGTTGTCGCGTCGTCGTCATTTCGTGTCGTAGTTGAACGTACAAGTCATTTCTGCGAAATGAAATCAGGTTTCATCGAAGGTACCTACGTTACACGAGGCCAAGAGCAATCCGCAACGAATCGCCTTGCCACGGTCTTTTACGATCAGTTCTCTTTCCTTCTCTTAGACGTAACGTCGAAACACTGGTAAAAACTTGATTTAAATGGGTTACGATCAGTCACGTATCCTAATCGGCGATAATGTAAATTGAAAATTTCAGATATGTACAAAAACACGGTGAATTGTAGCTTTTTCTTCTTCTTCTTTTTTTTTTTTTTCTTTCCTTTCTTTCTTTTTCTTTTTCATAAACGAAAAGAGAAGCTTTTTGTTTCGCGTCATAATACGAGTGATAGACTCAAGGAGTTTCATAGAAAAGCGTGACGATAATTCCCATAGCAATTTTCCGCGATTTTACGAGCGTGGAAAACGACGAGAGTAAGATATACGAGCTGGAAAGTAAGTAACGCGTCTGAAGATAGAAAATGAAAGCAGATAAGTAAACGAAGGATTAAAAAAGAGGGAAGTCGCTAAATATTACGAAGGCAGCACGGTACTTTTAATTAATTAATGTCAGAAAGAGGGTAGCGTTTTTAGGTAAAATCCATTCTCTGAACCGAAGGAAGAAGGTGAATTCTCCTTTTACAAGAGTCAAATGTAAGGCGAAGAAAGGGGAGAAGATAGAAAGATGGAAGAACGAAAAAAGAACTGAGAAAAGGAAAAATAAAGAAATAAGGAGACTCCTCGAAAGTAGGTATTTAAAAACGTAAAGTGTCGGAAGAGAGACCGTGGCAAAGATTGAAATCCAAAAGAAAAGGGGTGAGAGGCAAAGAAGTGGAAAAGAGGAGACGAAGACGCGGTATATCACAACGTAGAAAAGAAGGTACAAGAAGAGGGAAGTCTACGCGCTACTAGGACGACGTTTCAATTAGTAATTAAAACGTAACAGGCTGTTACTCTCTCTCTCTCTCTCTCTCTCTCTCTATCTCACTCTTTACCGCTATACTCTCGTGTAAGGTGGCTCTTGGCTCCTTTATACTTATACCATCCCCGTCAGCCGCCATCGCCATCTTGTAAATTAATTAATGCGTCCGTAACGAGATCAGAGGTGTCGGTAACGCAAGGGAAATCGGTACTTTCCCGGCATGCTCATCGAACGAGAGTACTTACACTTCGGATCTTAGTCTTTTTTGTCTCTCTCTCTCTCTCTCTCTCTCTCTCTCTCTCTCTTTCTTTGTACGTATTATATACGCACGTATACATATTGTATATCTTTGTGTCTTCTCCTCTCACCCTTATAATTAACGAAAACGCTTACAAAGATGTTTGCTAATTCATCGATACATTCAAGGTAAACTCGTCCTCCTAAATATAATGATGTTCGACAGAGAATTATTACGAGTTCCCCTATGGTACAATAAAACGCGATCGCCGAACCGGGTTGAGGCAACCTTGGCCAAGAGCGAATTAGTTCATTTGAGGAAGTTCGCGGATAAAGCGAAACGACGAGAGGAAGAGTTCCTCCTTCCTCCGCTCGTAGCTCGGTGTCAGGATCTCTCGACCCTTTCAAACCCTTTCATCGGTGCTTCTCTCGCTTACATAATGCAGCCACTCTAATTAAAATAAATTACACCCTCGGTTCCCCTGGTCCTTTCTCTCTCGTTCTTTAGCTCTTCTTCTCTTCCTGTCTTTCCGCACGCCACACGACCCTCTCTCTTTCACGAGTCTTTTTTTCGACGCCCTCCCTAACGTTTTTTTGTACCGCACTTTCGACCACCCTCGTTCTCTCCTCGACCAACCCCTTGCTCTTTCTCTCTCTCTCTCTCTCTCTCTCTTCTACAGCTTCTAGCAGAGCGCATCCTTGTCTCGCACGCGCGCTCGTTTATTTGCACTTTATTCGAGATTTAATTTACCGACCTCCGGACGACAGACTCGTTGGTGAGCGCTCGACTCTGTGATGGGATTAAAAAGGGGAGGGAAAGAGAGGCGCGTCGATGGGTAAGAGGAGGATGAGGAGCTGGAGGTGGAGAGAAAAGTTGGAAAAAGTGTACCTCCATCGCGAGGCTCGCGACCAATGGCAGACGAACCGCCGGAAAAATGGCCGAATCAAGGAAAGAGCGAGGTACCCGACGACGAGATAGGGCGCTACGATCGATATGACGCCTCTGCTACCTCCACCTTCTCGCTATCCTCGCGATTTATGCCATCTTCCTCCATTTTCCCTTTCTCTTCATAGTCTCTTCTTTTTTTCTTTTTTTTTTCCTCCCAAACAAGAAGGAATTAAATCTACAAAGATACTTACAAGCTCGTCCTGTTGATTCGAATACGAGATACCGGACGGTTCTCGTTAAAAGTATTCGGCTAACTCGCTTCGTCGCCAAGAGAACACGATTCGATCGTACATTTTTGTTCTTATAAAAAGCGACGTAAATTATCGGGCCACGTACGTATGTCGTACGTATGTATTCCTTGAGTCACCAATGGAATTCAACGATCCATCGATCTGTTTTTGGCGTCGATCGTGTGGAACGAACGATTCAAAAGGAGAGAGAACGGGAGAAAGGGAATGAGAGAGGGAGAGGGAGTAAGCGAAAACGACGAGGGTGATTTCAATTACAGCAAAACACGGCACTAATTACACTCGTTGGAGTCGCACGATGGAGAGCTTAAAACAGAAAATCGCGTCCTCTTCGTCGTCCTCCTCCTCCTCCTCCTCCTCCTCCTCCTCTCATCCCTTCCTCCGCGTTCCACTCTCGTATTCGAGCGAACGAATTAATGCGGCGCCTCGCCTCGAGGACTTTCCTCTCGCTTGGCATCGAGGGGCCACTACCATCACCCGCTTTCGCGACAATTTACCGCGAGCCTCACGGATCGAGCGTAAGTATCGTGAAATTCAATTAAGTTCTAGGGGCAACGTTGGGAGAGGTGGGTGAGGAGATGAAACAGGAGAGAAAAAAAATCGGCATCCCGGTACCCCACCCAACTCTTCTTCTGTCACCTTCATACAAAAAGGAAAAGTGGTACGATTCGCTTCGATAAATAAATCTTCCATCTCTCTCTCTCTCTCTCTCTCTCTCTCTCTCTCTCTCTCTCTCATTCCCTCTGTTTCCATAATTCTTCGTATCTCTTTTCTCTTGCTTTTACTTCTATCTTTCGTTTCACACTCAAGGCCGGTCGTACTCACCTCCATGAATTCGTTATAAGCCGGCGATCGCTAAGAGACAATTCTCTTCTTCTACTCGCACTTTTTCATTCTGATATTTTCCTTCTGTCTGTTTTTATTCTCTTCGACGTAAAACTTTTGTTCTTTGGCTCGAGAAATCGCAAAGAAATAGTATAGACGGATAAGACGAAGGGGTAGGATACAAGCAGTACCGTAGAGAAAAAGAAAAAGCTTCCCCTTGAGAAGAAATGGGCGCACGAATAATAACGTAGTAGCATTTTATCCCGTCGACGGTTTTCCATTTAAGATACGAGAAAGCTTCTTTCTTCTCCTTCGAAAATCGAAGAGATAACAAGAGAAAGGGAAAAAGAAAGAACGGAGAGGGAGAGAGAGAGAGAGAGAGAGAGAGAGAGAGAGAGAGAGCGAGAAAAGCGACTGGGACGTCGACGATGAATGGATGAGAGGAAGGTAACATTGGAATAGGTAGGGAAAGACGGAAGGAAGGTCAATATCGATGGAAACCTATTATCATCTATCTCCATGCCGATGTAATGGACGCACAGGTCCGATTATCAATCCTTAATAATTGTGCATATTAACCGCGCGCTAATTATCGACCACCAACCGCGCACCACCAGTGCCGCTGGCAAATCGCACGAATTATACCAAGTGTATTCGTTGCTAAAATGCCAACCGACCGACCGACCGACCGACCGACCGACCGACCGACCGACCGACCGACCGGCACCACTGGTCGATTCCAATTGCGAGCGGAGTTTCGTATTTCGAAAAAGGTAATTACGCGCAAAGTCTCTCTTTTTTATTTTTTTCTCTCTCTCTTTTTTTTTTTTTTTTTTTCTTTTTTTTTTACGCTCGGAATAACTCGCCGAGCGTAATCGAAAAATCGCGATCCAACGCGACCCGTTTCGACGACTGCTAGTTAACGTTCGACGCGTCGGCCATCCTTGATTTATGCGACTCCCATTACCTTTTATTTTATTCGCGCAAAATAGTTTATCGTACGGCGATAACGGAAAATGGGTTCGGGCTGCTGTAATCTCGTTTCGGATTCATTTCGCAGGATTACCGTGCCGTTCGCGACATCTCCTTCCTTTTTTTAGCGATTTTATTCTGCAAAATTAATTGCAAACGATCGGTGATCTATCCAATAATGTCGCGAGGCCAGTTCCATTTCATTTCTTACGAAGTAAAGATACCTCGAGAACGGGGAATCGCTCGATAAAAAAATATAATAGAAGAAATGAAATAAGCTTTATCGGATTATTTGTTTTAACGAAAGTGGCACGGCCAAATAATATGGATTACCGTCGCTTCTCGTATTTCGCATTAAACGCGATTATTCGAACGTATATCGTATCATGTGGAAAGAAGGATTGGTGACGAGGGGACGAAGAAAAGGGAAGAGGGTAGGGTAGTGCGAGAGAGAGTGCAAATATAAACCTGGCAAACAATGGGCCAACATCGAACCGCCTCGTTCGTTTAGTGCTAAATATGAAGCGTGAAGACGAATAAATATTTGTAGGCGCATAATGTGATTTTCCTCGTTAATTCACACTCCGATCCGATATACTTTATCGTATTAACGTATTCGGAACCGGGAATCGAAGCTTTTTCGACGTTCGGATGGAAATTATTGGAGGACGAGGAGAGCATGAAGAAAAAAAAAAAAAAAAAAAAAAAAAAAAAAAAAAAAAAGAAAAGAACGAAAAAAGAAAAGTAGGCTTCCATAAAGGAAAAGGGGGTTCGCGAGAAAAAATGGCTTTTCGAACGAGATCTTTCCTTTAATTCGACGATACTTGCGCTAGAAAAAGTTTCGATCGATCGATATAGATAGATCGATCGATCTCCCGTGCCATGGGACTATCCTCGAGCTGGTCTCGAGAAACGGAAGCTTTGCACGAGTAGCTCGTCCTAGAGCGCTCTCCACTCTTTTTTGCTTCCCTGGAGCGCTTTTAATAAACGAGCGCCGGGGCCAGCGGGTGCTTTATACCGCCGACGGTTAGAGCGGAGGGAAGAGTACGTTCGAAGCGGAAGGGGATGCTTTTGACGACGAGTTTTTTACGGCCCTGTATTCCGGTGGTCGGGCTTTTACGTCCATTCCGGCCTCCTCCTCTACTCCTCCTCAGTCCCTCGCTGCTCTACCTTTCCGTCCTCGCCGATACGTAAGCGGCGGTCTAATCACTTTTACGAGGTGAAATTTTACGCGACCGAAGTCGTTTTCCCCGCTATGCGCGTCTTCTCTCCTCGTCCAGAGGAGACGAGGGTGAGGGATGAAATTACATTGCCAGATTTCGTTAAGCACTCTCGCGGTCAAAGCCAATTACCCCTCGAACGTACAACTTTTTTATGCTCTTCTACGAGTTTCCTTCTCTTCGTGCTTTCCCAGTTCTTTTTTTTTCTCTGCCGTAAAGTGCAATAAAAAAAAAAAAAAAAAAAAAAAAAAAAAAAAAGAAAAGAAAAAATAAGAAAAAAAGAAAAAAAAAGAAAAGAAAAGAAAAAGGAAAAAGGAAAAAAAATACAAAAAACAAGTTAAAACAAATGTTCTCCATGCGGCAAACTTTTATAATCAATTTACGTAGAGAAAAAGGAAAAGATTAGCGTGTACATCGATAAATTTACGAAGATAATCTTCGACGTGATTTCAAATTGCTCGTATATTAAAGTGTACTTGTACCGGATATCTCGTCGTAAATTTAATTAAAATCGAAATCACCTCACTCGTGTCGGACAAGTGGACGATAATCGCGATCGATCTTTTACCAATGTTCCAATAAAATATATGCATAACCCCACTCTACGATAGAATAAAAGAAAAGAATGAATTCATTCTCTAGGAAGAAAGTGGAGAAATAATAAGGCAGGATAATCGGTAACTCGATCGAGACTAATGGAATATCTATCGGGACAGGAAGTAACATTTCAATAATCGTCTTCAACGCTTGGCCCATTACCCGACGGAAGAAATTTCCATTTTGGAATGTTCGACGCGCGTACACCATTATGCCAAAGAATTATGAGATTGAATCTCGTAAAAGATTCTTTACAGTGTGTTTCCTACTGTTTCTTATCCGAACGCTCGCATCTATGTACATAAATTAGAAATCAAAAAGCAAAGGAGAAAGCGCGCAGGTAAAATTTGTGCTTGTCGCTTGGCCGATCTTAAAAATGATTAAGTTCCGTTAATGCGCGTTACGTTTGCGGGGAAAATCGAGATATCTTATCGACGCACGGTAAGTACACCCATATCTCTATGTAAATACTTACAAATATATATCTTATGTATGTATACATGTATATCTCTACATGCGAACAGTTCGTTGGTACGTCGAAAGCGATTTGCGAAGTCTCTTGAGATCAAGAGGAGGGATTAAGGCGAGGACGTAAAGTCGAATTGGAACTCGCAAGATAATGACGGCGGCTTAAATGGCAGCCAAGCGTGCTTACTCCTACTTACACGTATTCCCGGGCCCTCTCTTTCTTTCACTTCCCCTCTAGATTGATCGCGAGTGGAATTTCCTGAATTCTACGGATTCCACCGACAAATTCTACTCTTTCTCTCTCTCTCTCTCTCTGTCTCTCTCTGACTCATCCTCCTTTACGTTCTTTTCCCTTCCATTCGGTAGATTCTTTGAACGAAGAACGTTGGCGGGCCAACCGATGAGATCGTCGTTTACTCGCGGTATCTTGGCACAAGTTCAGAAAACGTATTTGTATGAAAGGTTTGGCATCGCTCCGATATCGAAGATCACTGTCCTTCGCCAATAGTGAGATTGCCAAGGACGTCGTATTGCAGTTATTACGTTTCGATAAATCGATAAAATGAATGTGGATATTAGCGTGATTTCGAAAAGGAAAGTACATCGAGAAGTGAAAGAATTAAAAGTATTGCATAGTAAGTATACTTACATGCCTTTCCTCGGCTGGGTTAAGGCCTGAAACAGAAAATAAAAAAATCAATTCTCGCGATATCCTGTTAACAATTATATTTATATTAATAACGCTACGTGCTATTTTATTTCGTTATTATCCGAGGACCGAATCAAATTGAGTCAGCGGTACATCTACAGGATCTTTTCCGTGAAAAGAGGAAAAACGGCAAAGGAAGGAAAAAGAAAAGAAAAGGGGAGTCAGACTTCTTGAGAATTTCCGAGAAGAAAGTGGACGGAGTTGGAGGAGCGAGAATATGAAAAGAAGAAAAGAGACAGCGCGCGCGCGAGAGAGTGAGAGAGAGAGAGAGAGAGAAAGAGAGAGAGAGAAGAGAGAAAAAGATAGGAGAAAGGAAGAAGAGCCCGAAGGAGGAAGCTTTGTCCTCGAGAAACCGAGTTCGTAGTTTGCTCTCGCTCGATTTCCCCATCCTCCTCATCCTCCAGATAGGTACACTTTGTCTCCCAGGAAATATCCTAACGATATCTTTTCTCTCGACCATCGTTCGTCCCACATAGCAGCCGCATACGATCGTTTATTCTCTTTTTTCGCGAATTATTTTTCTACGGATTATAGATTAAATACGTTAAATGGCTTAACGTAGTCGTTGTGCTTTTGTACAAAAAAGAGAGAGAGAGAGAGAGAGAGAAAAGAAGAAGGTCGCTCCCGATCTTTTTTGCTCGCTTTACGGTTCACCAAATTACGGTAGGGTGATGCGGTCGACCGGAAGAATTTCCTCATATTTCCCGGCTATTACCGAGGAAGAGAGAAGAAGTAGATATCGAGTAGAAGGGAAGGGTAAACTCGTATACGAGCGTTCCAACGTCTACTACGGATGCTGCATTCCGGAAAAGGGATGAACGAGGGGTTAGGCTGGAAGAAGACTGGCCAGATACACGTTGGCTTCTCCTCTAAACGAGAGAGAGAAAGAGAGAGAGGGAGAGAGAGTAGTTACTGGCAAGCGTGTCCCCCGTAAACCTGGCTAATGTTCGTCATCTTCTCCCTTCCTTGTCCTTTCCAAGGGAACTCCCTTTCTCTCCCTGGAGATTTCTCCTTGAGCTCCCTCGTGGCTTGGCCTGCCTCGTAAACGGACGCGGAAGAGCGCGCATAATTTCGCACTAAAACCAGTAAGGGTGTCGTTCGCCATCCAAGAAAACGACTCGACCGGCATTTGTCCGAGTACTTTCCGAAGAGCCATTCAAAGGATGCCTTCTTACGAATTATTGGATGGAAGAGTCACGTTTGAATTCGATGAATCGAATCGTGACTACGAATCAACCTCAACGATGAAAATCTATTACCTTATCGCAAATACAAGAAAGTACTTTTCGTCGAAGATGAAGTTTACGTTAAGTACTTAAGTACTGAAAAAACGGATAGCTAGGTAGCTCGTTTCGAAAGTTCCCGCGTAAACGGGTATACCAAAGGATAAGAAAAACGAAAGGAATTATAGAACGAGTTCTTTTCCAGATACATTGAATTTTCTATCTTTGGCCGTTATACTTTTTTCATTGAAATGGTTCAGGCTTAGGGAAAAAAAAAAAAAAAAAAAAAAAAAAAAGAAAAAAAAGAAAAGAAAAAAAATATATATAAGAACAAAAATACAAACAAAACCCAATCTCCAGGTCTCCCTTGTCTCTTTCTCTATTTATCTGAAAAAGCCGTTTCTGTGGACAGAGTCGGCGATAAAACGGTAATACGAGCGACGCTACTGGTTTCTAATCGTCCGTAAAAGAGTCCGGTCTACTGCGATCGGCCACGAAATCGTCGTTACGCCGCGAGCGATCGAGTAAAAACGAATCCGACGACTGCTCGTGACGGATATTATGTCGACGATGGGAAGAAAAAGCCGGGCAGAGCGGTAAAGACGATAACAACCTTGGGAAGAAACAATTCGCCCGAGGCAATGTCCCGGAAAGGAGAGGGTAGAAGTTCCGCTACGCAGTCAAGATAAAAATTGCTAGCCATTTAATGTTCTAGGCTCACGTACCGTGTTGCTTCTTCGAGAAAGGCCATCGAAAGGCTTCGGGATGGCCTTTGACGAGCCCTTACACTTGATCCATGTTGATGTGAAAACATAATACTTGAACAGTTTCAATCAATATGACATTTTTAGTCGAAGTCCCATCATAAAAAAAAAAAGAAAGACATGTAATACATGACAACGTAAATTAATGAAATGAGAAAAAAGGACTTTTGGAAAACGAGATTCTTTCGTCCAAAAGAAGTCTTCATTCGGTCTTTCGTATCTATATGAGAGGTCGACATCGTAGTTGGAAAGACGCGAAACAACGTATAACAACTGCTCTGAGGTTACATCGGGTAAAGGAGTATAACACGGTTAGACGAGTGTGGGTCGAGGTGGATGGAGTGTGGCCAAAAAGAACGTAGAGACATACGTAGGTACAGATACGTATACATTGTGAACGAGAGAGAGAGAGAGAGAGAGAGAGAGAGAGAGAGAGAGAGAGAGAGAAGGTAGAGCAAAGAAGGAGGGATCAAGCGGCTTAGGGGCGTGAAGGTTTTAGACGAGAACGTAGCTAGAGTCGGAAGGAACGAGGGGAGGAGTCGGAAGTACTCTCGTGTTGAGAGGAGATTCTAAGTGCTCTCTTGAGAGACGACGACGGAAAGAGAGATAGCTGAAGAGGCGAAAGAAAGGCTCTGTTGTATGTGTGTGTAGGTGGGTGGGTGGGTGGTTGTGTGTTTGAGAGCGGAAGGAAAGAAAGAAGAAGAGGAAAAAGAAGAGATGGGCGAGGCTGAACAAGACGACATCGGGCGGACGAAGGAGAGAACTGAAGCGCGAGAGAAGAAGATGGTACAACTCGTTCCCTCTTTCTCACTCACGATTCTGTCAGTGTGAACGTTCTAACACTGGTACGTACAAGATATATACAGGGTGAGGACGTCAACGCGAGTACCGGAGCGAGGTCAAGATCGAGACTTAAGCACGATCGTTTGCGTCATCCTTGGCTTTCCAGTCACGGAGTACATATTTCGTTCTACCAAAGAGTACTGCGAACCATCGATGACTTTTAGATTTTCGATCGAGATTCGCATTACTTTCAAACTACGTATCGAAAAGTCGATGATTCAAGTCGAAAAACGTTTCGTCTTGTAATAATTAACCTCTCACGATACCGCGATAAGAACGTATAAAACAAGCGATCGAGCAAAACGATATCAGTGAAAATAAGATGACTAACCATTCTTCGAAGTGGACGACGATCTCGTTGTTTTTTCATGTCATATCCGATCGTATTCGTGCGAGTAAGATACTCAAAAGGAGAAGCAGGAAATGCGCGAGACACGGGACCAGCAATTTTTGTAAGTCGAACCCTCGACGTTTATCTACGACGAAGTTTGTAACGAGAGTATCTCTTGGAATCGGAATCTCTCTTAGCGGAACGAATCTGAAGATAAATACGATATTACGATTCACGCGACTTGCAACAAAATGTGTTATTTCTGTTTTTTTTTTTCTTTTTCCCCCGTTACATACCACCAATCTTATTACATTATAAAGCTTACCTCCGTTAGGTTTGAGATCGTCCGGTTGACCTCGATGAAGGTCCGGCTTGGTCAACATCGAAAGAGGGTGAGCCGCAGAACCTCCAGGAGTTGCTGCAGCACCTGGGGGCAAACCAAGTCCCAAAAGGGCCGCGGACGCCGAGGTGGGTACTGGCAGACCAGCGCCAGGTCCCAATCCTGGGAGCCCGGGAATTCCTGGATGAGGTCCCATCGCGGCACCCGGTGGCAATTGTTGAGCGTGCATCTGTTGAAGAAGCCTCGGTAAATCGGGCCTCTGTTGCTGAAAATAAGAAACAATGTTAACGAAGCAGAATGGAATCGTTTGGATGATTATAAGCTCGGTCGGAAAAAAAAGACTAAAAAGAAAAGAAAAAATTTTCAAAGGTAATTCATCGCTCGTAAGTACTCATTTTCGTTAGATGTCTTTATTGGAGAAACGTAAACAAATCTAGGTAGTTGCATAAGAAAATAAATTCCCACGACAAATAGTTCGATGAGAGTTACAATATTAAAGATACGAGAAACTCGTTTTTTCTTATTTACGCGTTATAATAGATCAAACGATTTCATTTTTGCGAAAAGCAAAATGCACGAACTTAGTAATTTGTTCGTTGAAAAAGTTGCGGGAGACCGCTTTAACCATTGACCTGGTCGGTGTATCCTTAGTACAGTCAAGTAATCGTTACCGAACCCTTTGCCTTTTCTCTACCGATTTGACTTTATTATTTTCTCTCTTCTAGCATGGTTAAAATGGCGCGGTGCTTGCGATATATAACGACTTGTCGCGCTAACCCGAGAAACTTTAAATAACCGAGCGTTCCGGTACGGAAAAGGGCAAGACTGCGAAATAAGGGAAAGAAGGAAAGGCAAAGGGAGACAGAGCATGAGATTTATGCGGTCACTTGCAGCGAACGTCACCAAAAACTTTGTCCGAAAGCGTGAAGGTACTTTTGCCGGTAGTTGCCTCGTTAGTTCGCTCGTTCTCCTCTTCTCTTGGTGTCGAGTAATTTTTAGCCAACAGACAAGTTGTAAAGCTGTTCAGCGGTGTTTTAACGGTTCGTGAATCTCGGTGTAGAGAAAAGCGGATGGGAACGGAAGGAGATGGAGAAACGCTAAAGTAGGAAATGGTAGCGGAGGTGCCGAGGGTTAAAACGCTTCACGTACAATCCTTGGAGAATCTTTTGTCTCTCTCTCCCTCTCTCTCTATCTATCTACCTCTTTATCTCTATTTCTCTCTCTCTCTCTCTCTCTCTCTCTCTCTGCTTCTACAGTATACACGCGTTAAGGCAGACCCCGGCGAATATTCCTGAGAGTAGTTTGCCGAGATAATTAAATGGCTTAACGATATAATAACCTCGCGTCGAGCGGCTGTCTGAGCAGAGCCACCCACAAAACATACAAACAGAGAAGAGGGAGAGCGACATGTATGCACGGGGCCACGTCGTGTCGAGACTAAGGGGATGGTAACTCTCGGTGGAGTGCAAGAGAGATAAAGAGAAAGGAGGGGAACACCACTTCGAGTTGCGAGAGAAGACGCTCTCGCAAACGTTGCTGGAGATTTGGGAAAGCCGGAAGCCCCGAGGAAACGTTCGTCGAGTTTCTACTCTCTGCAGCGATAATAATACCGAGAACCTGAAGCTGCCACACCTAAGGCCTGCCACTTCTCTCTCTCTCTCTCTCTCTCTCTCTCTCTCTCTTCTCAAGCAAGAGAGGCAAAACAGAGAGAGAGAGAGAGAGGAAATAATCGCCGTCTTGCCTTTGCACGAGGATTATCCTTACGACTGCGATTAAATTCCATCGAGCGTCGACTTCCGTCAAAGATTCTCTCGTCGTCTTCGAGCGATATACTACACCGGTATACTGATAAGTCAGCCGCTTTAAAAAAATGTCTACTGATCGCGATGCACGTAACTTTTCTCTTTCTCTCTCCCCTTCTCTTTGTACAAGAAAAGCAGTCACAACGACGAAGAGGCTCGAAATTCCTCGTGCACCTGCATCCATTGCCAGTCTCATCCTCAGCACTTTTCATCAGAGTCGCCACTTGCTGACTCGGCTAACCGTGAAGATAGTACTGGAGGACCGTAGGAGATCGTCTTAACCTTCTTCCATATCACGCGTCGTTGCCGCTTGAAAAGCATCCTCAGCTGTGCGACTTGTCGACGACCAAGCCGAGAATGGCTCTTGGTGACGCTCGTCATTTCTCTTTTCTTTTTTCTCTATTTTTTTCCCCCTTTGTGAGTCATCCAGTAAAAAGTCGAAAGAAAGCAAAGATGAAATTATTTCTTATAGCGAGCTCATCATCGGGACAAACGAACTCGAATCACTCTACTTCGAATAAATTTACTTTGACGTCTTTAGATCGAATAAAAGATACTTCTATTTTTGGACAGAATATTTCGTAGATAGATTCGACGAATATTCCCGGAATAAGGCAATCATTTGCACAGTATCAATTAAAAGGGGAAAGCTACTAAAGGGGTGGATGGGGTGATGAGCCTCGAGCGAAGCTTCGACTTTTCCGTTCGATCTGCTTGCGGCCGGTTGAGAGAGGGGGAGGATGGGCCGGGGAGGGGGAGAGAAACGGAACGAGCTCGGGATGGAGAGAGTTAAGGCGCAGAGAATCCTGGGATCCTGCTAAGGATTTGCCGCACGTACCCCGACAACGCCGCGGATCCATGGTAGTTTCGAGAGGGTGAGGAAGGAGGGTAGGTAGGAATGCTGATTAGTCGGTGCTCGTGCGCCATAACACTATAACCTATCCGGTCTGGAAACCGGCAGGAAGACTCGCAGTAAGATTCGAGTTGGAGTTGGCTGAGAAAGAGGAAGAGGAAGAGGTGGAGAGAAGTCGAAGAAGGAACAGGGAAAGGAGGTGGAGGTGATGCTGCTGGCGATGCTGGTGGTGGTGGTGGTAGTAGTGGTAGTTGTGGAAAGAGAAGGTGGAGACGGAGGCGGAGGAAGAGAGTCGAGAGAAGCCGGCGGCTTAATAGGGAGGAAATTGAGTGCTCGAGCAATATTGAGGAGGATTTCGGATTCGCCAGGATCGTATCCATCCGTCCGCTTTCGGATTCCTCGAGCGTGCATCGGCTTCCTCTTACCATCGTGCAGTGGTTCTCATTCGATTTCTACATCTACGAATTTTGACAATTTTTCTAGCGTTTATATCTACACACGCACACACACACATATATATATATATATATATATATATATATATATATGCATATGTATACGTATATGTATATATTTTTTACAATAATTATTACATTCCAACTTGTTTCGTTCGCCTTAGGCGATATAGAATGATTGTAAGTAAACATAAAATTGTATCGCCAATTAGAGAGACATAATCGGTCGGTATCTAAATCTCTCGATTTACGCGTTTATTTATTGACAATAATGCGATCCTTGCATTGAATCGCGTTTACCTTGGACTATTCTCTATACATTGGCAATACGAAATACGATCCACACGAGCGAGCCGCAATTAACGTTTCACTCGTATGTACGAGCATGCCGCGCTTTACGTCGGATATACGCTTTAATATCGTTTCAACGACGCTCGGCAGTAGATGCAATCATAATCAATAATATCATGCTGAGTGGCACACGTTGCGCAGATTAATTTATCCGCCATTGGCGCGTACTCACCCCGATAATAGCATTCAGCTCGGTCATGGTTACTTGCTTGGCTCTGTCAACAGCAGTGGCGACTTGCTGTTGATGTTCCTGAGAGAGGAAGGGTAGAATCTGTGCGATTATGGCGTTCAACCTTTTTGCTATTTCCGTCTGAAAAAAGAAGAACAGAACAGGTTATTTTTTCTTTAGATTTTCATTTCAGAAGTAACGAAAACGTTTCAAGATTTTACACGAAAATGGGAAGGGGGAGAGAGAGAAAGAGAATGAGATCACGTACGACCCTCTAGAAAATCTAGACGAGCGTCTAGGATCCTAAAAGCGCTTTAACCGTGATCGTTAAGGAGGAGCAAGGACCGTCTTAACGTTTCCTTACGAGGAAAAGGAGTGCAGGTGGCGGTGGTCCGACGACTGTATTTTATGGTACCCTCAGGCTGGAACGAACCAACGAGAATTAAATTGAACTCATACGAGATAGGCAACAATTCGAAAATTACCCCAGCATACCGATTCGTTCGAGGAGAGAAAAATAGCTGATCGTTGGTCGTCCGTTCTGGATACGTGCGGAAATGAAAATCGACCAACAGAGTATACACTTTCGGCGCCAGTGCGCGATTGTTTATCTATGCGAAGCCATCGTCGATGATTTATAAAACGAATCGTTCGTTTTACATATCTACACATACATGTGTACGCAGGTACGTGGACTTGTACTTTTGAAACGCTCTTCAAATAAAATGATTACGAGCGAGCGTACGTGATATTTATTTACTCGCACGCTTCATACTCGGACGCGATAATACGAACAAATATACTCAGAGCCCGTAGACGAAACGTAATGACAAAATTTCTCTTTCATTGAAAATGAAAATCACTGGGTCGATAAAAACAGCCTGATGCAATGTACCGATCGAGCCGCGGAGTTTGAAAAATTTAACAGAGGCTGAGCGCAATTAGCGTGCGGCCAAGAGCATGGTCGATATACATATTCTCTCTCTTTCTCTCTATCCTCACTTTTGCGAGATGATTTATAAAATTTAATAATCTCTCAAAAGACAACAGCGTTTGCGTTGGACAACTTTTGATCGTTATATCGTTTTGAAAACCTGCGTTTAACGTTTGCACGAAAATTTACATTTTTTTATCTCTCTGGCTCGCTCTCTTTCTCTCTCTCTCTCTCTCTCTCTCTCTCTCTCATGCTATTTCATAATTAGCAGGAAATTGCAAAGGATCGCTCGTGAAACAGGAAGAGGAAACGAAGAAGCTAGTTGTCCAACGTTAAAAACGGCTCGATTAGACGGTTATGTACGGTGCTTAATGCGACTCGTAAAAGAGAGAAGGGTGCATAAAGGCTGGCTCGGCTACCGGCCGGTGTAAGCGTAAAATCCTTATGGAGTTTCTCTACCTCTTTATCTGTCTCGCTCTATTTTTCGTTCCCTCTTCGTCTTCGTTGCCGTTGCCGACGGCACTCATTTTCACTGCCGTTTAAACGAGTCTCGGATGTTAATTGAAATATCGTGGCCACTAAAATTCTTGGCAAGTTTCCTTCTCCATAACCGAAAGCGTGATGCCAGACGAATGGAACGGGAGGAGATGAAGAAGTATGAGAAAGAGGGCTGTACGGAGAAGAGCGCGAAAGGCAGAAGCGAGGAGAACGAAAGAAAGAAAAAAAAAAAAGAAAAAAAAAAAACAGAGATGTTTTAATTACCCGTCGCCCTCGAAGTGCCAGTCATTAAGCCACTAATTATAACGTACGCGAAAATGAGTCGAGCCATCCGCGAGCATCGCATATGAAAGTGCACGACGGACAGAGAGATGAAGAGAGAGAGAGAGGGAGAGAGAGAGAGAGAGAGAGAGAGAGAGAGAGAGAGTCGTGAACGTACCTCGCAAACTCTATACATATGCATGAGAGCTCGCGCTCTACTACCGCGTCGACGTTGATGAACGGAACTTTTTGTTTCGGTCAACCCTCTCTCTTCGTTCCCCTTTCCATGAGCCTTTAAAAAAGCCTTAACTCGATGAGCTCCCTTCTCTAGCCAACAAATTTCATCGATTATGAATTTTATGCTCCGTGGAATACGTAATTAAAAGGGACCGTACTCGCTTTCATCGTAGTATCCTGGGTCACGGACGAGCGCTTGAAAAATGGAAAATGTCGTCTGTAAAATTTATTGTGTGTATGTGTGTGTAAATATAAGCGTCTTTTCAACGTTTTATATCGTTCTACTTTTTCCCATTCCAAAGTTTTTCTTTTACTTTCGCGCCTTCAAATTGACGAATACAACGGTCGTAATAACGCGTTTAGAGGACATTTATGTAGATACGCTCGATAATTCCGAGACGAAGCGTTAATATAAAACATGGTGTCGCAAGGTGTTTCTATCTATATAACTCGAAATAGCGTATCGCGAAGAAGATTTCCTGAGATGGAGATGGCTTGGTGGGATATTGTGGAGTAAAGGATGACTTGTTCCAGAAAAGCGAAGGCGATGGAAGGAAAAAAGAAAAAGAGAAGGAAATGGAGGAAGGAGGGGGGAGAGGGAAGTAGGGGGAGAAAGAAAGAAAGAGAAAGCCCGTTGCAGACGTAATTGCGTTGCCGAGAAGTTTTCCCTGGGTGAGAGGTAGCCAAGAAAATAATGAATGGGGGTGGTTGCTTTACCGCGCGCGGCAAGGGTGAGAGAATGCTAAAGGAAGAAGGAAAGATAAAGAGAGAGAGAGAGAGAGAGAGAGAGAGAGAGGTGGGAAAGAGATAGAAAAGACAAAAAGATGGAGGGTAAGTTTGGGTTCTGTGGGTTCTCATTGTCCTGGATTTCACACCGGAGATATGAAAATCCCTTCTTTCGGAATGAATTTTTCTCTTCCACGCCAAATTGGACCACGAAGATTGCTGGTCCGAACCCGGCCTTTTCCTGCGGGATAACGGCTCTTTGTTTGAAGTAATACCTACGACCGACGGAATTACTCGTTAAAATGTTCAGAGTTATACGTAAGATATCTCTTTCGCAAGGCGAAAAAAATTTTTACGCTAGTCGATTCTTATCGAGCGCGTTCGCGTAATCGTTTTAATAATCTCTCTTTTTGTATTTCCAATGATCGTAGCGCAAAAACAATGAAATTTAATTTCAAAGAAAATAAGAATATACGGCAGTGATAAAATGTCAGACACGATTATTTCGCGATAGATTCGTAAAATCGACGAATCGATAAAAGAAGAAATCCGACGTGCAAATGGGAGAAGCTTAAGCTTGGCTTTTACACATATTATCTTTTCTCTGGCTGTTTCGTTCTTTCCGGAATTGAAGGAGCGTGGGAGGGGTCGTGACACGTCGAGACGGAAGCATGGGTGCCCGAGCTCGTAATATCGCGAAAGCCGCAAGAAGCTCTTGCAAAGTGCTCTCTCTCTCTCTCTCTCTCTCTTTCTCGAGTATACTCATGTACTCAGCACCCACCATCGCGATCTCGCCCCCTTAGTGGCAACGGCAGCTACGCGAGAGAGAGAGAGAGAGAGAGAGAGAGTCGATGCGATACAAGCGTGCTTCTGTATGTGTGTATACGAACGAGCGAGCGAGCGCGCGCCCACGTACAAGCACTCTCGGGTGCCTTTCGTATGTATTATAGACGGGTATATATACCTGAAAGCTGGCAGCAACACTCCTCGCATAAAAATGCAAAGCGACGAAGTGCCGCCGATAAAATTCTTCGCCTGTAAAACGGTGACGTGCATCGAATGCTCTTTCAGCACCTCACTCCCATCCGTTCCTCTTTCTCCCTCTTATTTCATGCCTTCCTTCGTACCACGATCTTCATCGTAACCTCGATGTTCCAATACGCGTTGAGAAACTTGACGAATACCACGAATTGTCGTCGTTCTTTCGAAATTGATAGAAAGAGGAAGAGAATAAAATAGATACGACAGAGATAAATATAATCGAATATTGAAATATAGAGTTCGTATTTCCGATCGTGATACGCTAAATATCGAGTTTATAACGAAACAGACGTAGTCCAGCTCATCCATAAAAGTCCTTAATTCGTTGGGCAACCACGCTATAATAACGGAGAAGTACGCTCTAGAGTGTATCTGGAAACATTTAATTGAAGGGTCAGCGGCGAGTGTTCCGACGGAGCGAAAGTTTGCGGCAACAAAGCCACGCTCTGCTTCCTCTCTCTTACTACCACGTCGTCGGTAACACCATTGCATCGAGAATAGGAAGGAGAGCGAACGATTCTATATGTGTGTTTGTGTATATGTGTGTGTGTGTGTGTGTGTATGTGTGCGCGCGCGTGAGAAAGAGAGATAAAGCAACGCCTGCGCGCCCGTAAAACGGCACGTTACTCGCTCTAACGAGTAAACCAACGACCACCACTGGCTCCATCACCGCCTCCGCCACCACCACCATCACCACCACACCACCACACCACCGCCACACCTCCACCATCGACACTACTACCACCGCCGCCGTCGCCAACGCCTCCACCGCTCCAGCGCTCGTCGGACTTTCCTGGTATTATGCTGTACGAGCAAATAAACCGACGTGTTCGGCTAACTCCCTGGTTTCTGGTAAGCCCCTATACACTGGCTGCACTCGCTGTAAAGCCCGGCTAACGTCCGCGTGATTGCAATATTTCGCGGGTTGCGGAGAATACCGGATGTACGGCGTAGCTTATTCTCCTGTATATATGTATGTGTGAGTGTGTGTGTGTGTGTGTGTGTGCACGCGCGCGCGTGTATGCATTAAGGTACCTCCTCACGCACACGCATCTACGTCTACTCCATATGTGGGCTCTATCGATGGAATACTCTATACCCTGCTCGCTGAAAGCTCTACGTCGAGCATTGTCCATCGTAACGCGACTGGCGCTCGCATCAGAAGTTAGATTTAATCAATTTGCCTCTTCCCTAACGAACGACCAGTTTATCTATTCCGAAAGGCTTGGAAACCTCGATGATCGCATCTGTCTCATTAATCCTTGACGTTGATACTTCTTTCTCTCTATTTTTTTTTTCAGCTTAACCCGACATAAAAAATGTAACAATCCTAATAACATTAATATCTATGTTGGTACGTGTATCTAAAGAAATGTAAAAATGGAGGAAATACTTTTGGTTGAACGAGTAAAAATTTGTACGTGTCCTCTGGTTCAGACGATATTCTCTTGCATGACGTACGTACATAGGTGAGTACGATTTATGGGACAGTGGGAGGAGAGAGTCGTGCGATCTCACGGAGATGACTCGTAGCGATGGTAGTAGAGAGCAGGCTGCCAGGCAACCGCGTCGAAAATTGCTCGTATAAATATTAGAACTCGCTATTGTCATTCGGTTAATTTTCCGCGGTGCTGCTTGTCGGAAGAGAGACAGATAGATCGTAAGAGAGAGAGAGAGAGAGAGAGAGAGAGAGAGAGAGAGAGAGATGTGATGCGACGGACGAGCCTGAGGGATGGTGGTGGGAAAGGTGGTCGGGACAAACTACCCCTCGATGGAATTTTATGCGCTTGGTGCTTTCGATGCTGCAAACCGTGCTCTACTCGCGTCACATTTCGTTTCAGTGTGGACATTGTTCGGTCAGTCTCTCTCTACCCCCCTTCTCTCTCTCTCTCTCTCGTATCGTTCGTTCGCCTCCGGGCTTTTCGTCCGCACCGGGGAAAAATGACGAAGCTCCCGTCGACTCGCTAAATGTCGACTTGCTAACGAATTATTTTAACCGACGGGAAATCGGAAATATCGTTCCATCGTATATGAGTTTCGATCTATGGATGTGCATGAACGAGTCATCGTCCCTTCGTTTGCAAATTGAAAATCAAAATCGTATCGACGATATGTGAGTGGATTGTGGAAAAAACTAATGACACGATTTTGCGATTTATTTTTATTTTTCATTTTATATGTTTTCTCCGATGATTATCCCAATCTGTAACTTATGCGAAAGCTCGTTCCTAATTCCGAGCATGGCTATACCGGTTATTGGAACGAAAGGTGCGAACCATGGTGGTTTCACCACGAATTTGCGCTATGGAGGGCAATGGTTGGTAAAGTGGGCTGCATACGCGAGAGCGAGAGGAGAGAATTAAAGAGAGAAAGAGAGAGGGAACGTGTAATTGCGAACTGGACGATGACACGTTCGGCAACGCATTTTTTCGTCAACGTGAGATTTTCTACTCTTCATTTTTTTCCATTGATCCTTTCACTCTCTTTCTCTACCATTTTTGTTAGAGAGGAAGGGAGAGAGAGAGAGAGAGAGAGAGAGAGAGAGAAAAGAGACTACGCGTTCGCTCAGTCCACTTAATTATTTTAACATTTAAATAACGGGCAATCAGTCCTGTTCGTTCGTCTACTGGCTCTCGTGTAATTAAATTATAATTACAGGATCGTCGAAACGAGCGCGCGAAAATCATTAACGTCGACCCTCCGCGTGTCCGGAAAAACTGGTCGACTAACAACCGACCAACGTAATATCCGTTTTGTGTGTTCGCGTATCGATCGATGTTACAGAGAGCGCGCCGGTTGTTCGCAAATAATTTCCTATATCCTTTCCCAACGTGAAATTTATTAAGAAAAGCTCGGCTAACTCGGTCGAGATATGAGAGCGGCATATTTGTCCGCAAAGCATCTCGCGACGTATAAGCGATACACCTATAAAGTAAGTACTGTATACGACGAAATGCTCGAGGGCGTATAAATTTCAGCCACGACTAAACGCCCGCAGTTTCCGAAGTTAAACAGCTGCGACGAGAAATCTTGCCGCCCACCGATATGTATGTACATACATATCTAAACTTACATACATACCTAGATATACCTACCTACATATATACCCCGCGAGCATGGAAATTAAGATATCATACCGAGATTACAAATCTCATGCAAAACGCGAACGTAACTCGATTAGTTTGATTAAATCGCAACCTCGATCTTTCCTCTATTCGTTAACGATTCTTCTCTCTCTTTCTCTCTCTCTCCCTCTCTCTCTCTCTCTCTCTCTCTCTCTCTATTTTTCTTTCGAAAATTTCAAAAAGACTGCAATAGATAGAGAAAAATAAGATGAAAGAAAAATGATGAAAAATCGTTTTCAAAGAGCCGATCACGAAAAGGCAGCTTTTGCATAAAAGAAAACGAACGAATACGAACGAAATGAGGAACGAAGAGGTACTGAAAAACAGATTCGATTGCATCTGGATCAAACGATCTCTTCCACAGACGAAGACTGCAGCAGCGCCTCGGATCGATGACGAACGAATTGCAAAGGACGAAGAGAAGCTTACACGAAAGTGCACACATATAGATCGAGTGTTGGTGCAGTGTTGGCAATGCTGCCAGTAGTAGTGTAGGTCTTTGGGGGTTCGTGCCGAGGCAGCCACCGAAGACGAAGAGCAATCGACAATGCGGAGGAGGGCCGGCCATTATGTGCGAACGTTCGAGGGTAAACAGGCTGCAATCAATTCCGGGGGTTCATCGTGGTTGCTGCTTCGTGGAGTGGGCTGACTTGAAGTGGTCGCCGTTTAGAGAACGTAGACACCCCTCGTACGTGTGCACCAACGTCTATACCCACCCTCTTCTGCTTTCGACGGAGAAAGATGGGATGAGAGAGGGAGAAAGAGATGTAGGAGAGAGAAGAGTATATATATAGGAAGACTCGACTACACAGACGAACACCTACGTAGAAACGTTACCCACACCTGGAAGCTTTACCATCAACGAGTTGCACTACAATCGCGAATACGAGACGACGAGCGGCTAAAGGTAGAATGTAGAGAGTGATAGGTAGATAGAAAGAAAGGGAGAGACCGAGAGAGAGAGAGAGAGAGAGAGAGAGAGAGAGAGAGAGAGAGGCGAAGAGAGAAGATGGGAAGTGAAGTGGGCCTACTACGAGGTCGGGAATGAAGACGGAAGAAGGAGCGATGGAGGAGGATAAGTGGCCACTCGAGCTTCACGGCCGAGAGGAGGCAAAGGAGGGTAAGAGAAAAGGAAAGGGAAGCAGGAGGATGAGGAAGAGGTGGAGGATCCAACAGACGGCGAAAGATCAGGATGTTTGGATGTTTGAACGTCGGAGTGCTGTCTCAGCACTCGAGTATTCCTCTCTCTCTCTCTTTCTCTCTCTCTCTCTCTCTCTCTCTCTCTCTCTCTCTCTCTCTTTCTCTCTCACTCAGTCTCCACTCTTCTCTATTCGAGTGGCTCGACCCCCCGTGATACTTCGATACACCGGGTGTCCGCCGACGTATCGGCCTTCGGGTTGACCGAAACAAATCGATGCCGCTGGAAGAGAAGTGAATTTATAGCCACTTGTATTTTTCTCCATTCTTCGAGGGTAAAAAATATTTGTATGTAGAGTGGTAAAATGAAGATCGATCGAAACTCGACTTGAGATGCATGAAGGATTTCAATTGAACGTTGAATTCGAGGGAACAAATGATTATCGTTAAGCGTTAAACGATCGAGTAAAATCAATCGACGTTAATAAGGCTTACACGATGTACACAGAATCCCTGGCTCTTGTACGGACAAGCCCGAGCTCGCCAGCGTAGGCGGTTACTCGAGAATGTCGATTACCTTCGAGTATCTAATTACCCGTCGGCCTCCCCTTCCACCTCTCTCGATTCCACTCTTACCGCACGGGTCTCCAGAAGTCGTCTTCCTAGTAATCTTCCCCTTCGTCGTCCTTCCGAAAGAGAACGAGAGAACGATCGATCAACGTGTTAGTGGGTTACGGCCGGCAAATAAGCGCCACTCAGGATATTAGACGAGGGAGTGAGAGGAGGAGGAGAAGAGAGAAGGAGACAGACGAAGAGAGAGAGAGAGAGAGAGAGAGAGAGAGAGAGAGAGAGAAAGGTGCTATTGCGAGAGCTTCTGCCGGTGCCAGCAGCCAATAACAACGGGTTGGCTTCGCCCAGCTATTAGGAGGGATGTACCGGTAGGTGTTAGGAGGGAAGCTTGCTAAGGCTGCCAAGAGATTGCCGAGTTACGAAGACGCTCCCGAGCGTTACGAGCTCGTATCGCTGTTACGGCATTCCTAATTGGTCGTTTATATACGGCTGCTCGTTTACTCGAAGACTGTCGTGCCGTTCCAGCGGCTTCCTCAGCCCTTCTCTCCATGCTCTTCTAACGTTTCCATCTTGTCGGCTCGAAATTCCATTAAATGAGGAGCGTCTAGTAACACGAAATTTCAAAATTCGAATTTGTCTACGAATCTACAAAGGATACTATAAGTTTGTTATCTTAAGAGAATATCCGAACCATCTCCCGATCTTTGACTTTGAACAAACATTTTCATGAAATTCGTGTAAAGATCCTCCTCCGTGGTCGGTGCACACAGACTACCTAGCCAAACAATCACCAGCAATAGAGGTATATAGCCGTATAGAGAACTGATGGACGAGTAGGAGAGTTCGCGGCGTTTTGACCGCAAGCGAGCGAGTAGCTTCGATCGGCTAAAGAGAAAGGGAAGATATATAGAGAGCGAGAGAGAGGGAGAGAGGGACAGTCCGGTCTGTTGGCGATCCTGGCCGCAAACACGAACAACGATACATTCGTGTGTAGAGGTACGGTGGGCACTCTCTGGTCGAGACGATGCGAGGCCAGCAGAGACCACTAAGCCCACCTGATATATCCTACCCTCTTACTGTCTCTCTCTCCCCCTCTCTCTTGCTCTCGCTCTCTCCCGTGCACACTCCAATGCACTCACCCTCACGCCAAGCCCTTTCCTTTGCACCGTGGGCCAGGCGGCCGCTTTCGAACCACAAGCCGCAACGGACTACTGCCTTGATTAAACGCGCCATAGACCGCCATTATCGCTGATTGCGCTAAACATTAACGGACTAGCCGCCAGAGCCGACCTCTATCTCCTCGCCCTACACTTTGGCCTCTCGATTTCGAGTTCGAGTACGCTATCCCTTCGCTCGTGTTACAGATTATTGCCGATTAAATCGATTTCAAGTGTTCCAATATGAATCGTAGAGCTTGAGGATTCTGTGATTAAATGTCTTTCAAAATGTATGCGTGCGTTCGTGCATACGCGTAGGCGTTTGTTAAATTTAAAAATAACTTGTTGTTTATTTTGGTAGATGGTGAAAAAGAAACGGTAAAAGGAGAAAACTCATCGGGGAAGTCATTGAAATGTCGTTCGAAAAAAGAAAAAAAAGAAAAAAAAAGAAAAAAGAAAAGATAGGGGAAAAAAAATAAGAAAAAACAGGGAGAAGTAGGAGTGTTGTAGACGATTGTATAAGACTCGTTTCCATCTTAGTCGACGCAAATACGACCGCGGTAATTAACGCGGAGGCGCTGAAAACACGCCGGAATGATATCCGCTGTGCCACGAAGCGAGCAAATTAGTGCCGTGACTCCGAGCAAGAACACCCTTTTCCCTGGCGCCCTCGTTAAGTTTTCTATCTCTCCCTCACTTGCGTTCCTCTTGCGCACCTCTTGCTCTCCTCCTCCTCCTCCCCCCCTCTCTCTCTCTCTCTCTCTCTCTCATCCGACAGCCGGTCGCCTCAGGCTCGTTTGCACGACGCGACAAGGAAGACAAGGACAACGATGTCGACGACGTCGCAGAGTCGACGAGACGAGAATTCACATTGTGAACGCGACTTTACGAGCGGTAGCAGCACACCGCACGCCCACCACCGAAATACCCAAGGAATTATAGTCGACGAGCGACCCTTCGTAATTCCACGATGAACATAGAGGAAAACAAGACCGTCGTCCTAGAGGTTAGCCCACAGGATATAATTAACTTAACGCGGGAGGAATAAAGCCCACCTGAAAGGACGTCTCGATTAATTGGAAAGTCTCGGCCGGTTTTGGCGGTACGATTAAATTCTCATGATTCATCACGAACAGCAACGAGAACAACAACGATAACACGCTTGGAGCCATGCTTCGACGATAAATGTCGAGTGATCGTTCTCTCTGATTACTCAAACGTAAATGGATTATCCTGCGCGCGTGTCACTAATTAGTTCTCGACGAAACACACCCGTAGGTATTTATTTTCTTTATCATCCTTTCTTTTATGATGACTCTTGAAAATCGTAACATGTAAATCGAGCTTGGGATCGAGTAAAAGGAAACGATCTTATCGAATGCGATCGTTGTATACGTTTTTTTTCTTTTTTTTTATCGTCCTTCGCTCGTCGTTTCGAGTTACTACGTATCCATGGAAAAGGGTTTTCCTAGGGGAATAACGGGGAAAAGAAGGAGGATAGTAAGCGGCGATCTCTTAACGACACCCCCGTGACTATGGAGAAGGTCGGAGGGTTTTAGCTCTTTCGTTGATAGCCGGCATAACGCTAACGTCAGGGCATCGATATAAAAGTGTAAAGCAACGAACATAAAGCGAAGGAAGGAGAGCTCGGAGACTTGCCGTTAGATAGAGCGTAAATAAGCCCACGGCGTAGATCCTTTTCTCTTTTCGCAGGGGTATCGTTTCGTTAAAACAAATGGTATATATCGTATCGATGTTAGAAATGAAATGATATTATACCTAGGTAGTATCATTAAATGTGGGTACTTTGGCAAAGCAGGAAAGTACAAAAAAAAAAAAAAAAAAAAAAAAAAAAAAGAAAGAAAAAGAAAGAAAAAACTCGAGACTCGTAAATGTAAGCGTAGAAGAAACTCGTTCACAAATTTGAACCGAGGTAAAAATAAAGAAAAAAGAATGAGTTTTTCTCGCGGTGAACGCAAAAGTAGAGGACTCCTCGTAAAAGTTCTGTGAGCTATAAAAGCGATCCCCCAACGCGCTCCTGGGGTAGTTATGGCGACGTCCGAAGCTTAACGCGAGAAGAATATTTGGAGCTGTGCGGTGATACTACTACCTCCGAAGGGTCTTTCGGAGAACGGACGAAGAGCACCCTCCTTCTTAGTAGCCCTTTCCAACAAAGTTAACGACCTACGACGGTATCTCGGAGGATGCTTGGGCTAGAAAAGCAAGAAATTTAAGTACCCATTCGAAGACGCGAGAATTAAGCGAGTCCTCTCTTTCTCTCTCTCTCTCTCTCTCTCTCTCTCTCTCTCTCTCTCTCTCTCTCTCTCTTTCTCCCGTATTTCTCCCTCGAGCGGCTCTGAGTAGTAGGTACTTCCTGAATCTTGAATTCGATATAAAAAGGAAACGACGCGTGATGAAAATTCATGCCGTTTACGCGACTCTTTGCGAAGTTTTCGTCAAAGCGTTTCGTCCCGATAAGGATCGCGGTATTGGTGTTTTTTTTTCTTCTTCTTCTTCTTTTTCTTCTTTCTTCGTCGATGGAACGAATATCGAGGTCCTCTGCGAAACGAGCTCCGACGGTAATTAAAAATCAGCCAGCGTTCGTCGTACCACCCAATAAAACGCGTTTCGATTCGTCGGGGTTTCCTTTTTAGAAAATTTCAAAGCCGGTTCTCGCGTTGCTCGTGTAGCTTAGACGAAATTTTCATAAAGGGACGGCTCTCTGCATTTTCGCGACGGAGAGACGAGTCACGCGTCAAAGCTAATAGAGAGAAAGTTTGAGAGAGAGAGAGAGAGAGAGAGAGAGAGAAAGGTGGGGATAACCTCGCAGGAAGCGCATCGCTCGAGTGGATGTATTCGTCTAGCTGGGGAATATCGGCATTAGCTTCTCCTCCTCTCGTTCCTCCCAACCTCTGACTCTCTTTCTATTCGTGGAAAAGAGAGTCGCTCTCAATTCAGTACGCGGTATTTCCAGGCAGCCGAGCTGCCCCGGATAAAACCTTTTCGTATCTCGCATCGTCTCCGTGCAGCATTCTTCCTCCGGTAGTGAAGCAAAAAATTCACTCGTCACACGGATGCTCGAATAGGTGTGCGAATATATGTTTGTATGTGTTTGTTGTTGGGCGGTGTAGCAGTCTAAAGGAGAGCAAAAGAGAGAAAGAGAAAGAGAGGATCGAAGCCGGTGTCGGTTGAAAGAACTTATCGTGTTGGGAGATCGCGAGCACCGAGAGAAGACGTGTATCGAATACGTGGTGGCCCGCTTCGTACTACGAATACCACCGTGCTGAAAGAATAACACGTGCGCGTTCTCTCCCTCCCTCCCTCCCTCTCTCTCTCTCTCGCTCTCTCTTTCTCTCTCTATCTATCTATCTATCTATCCATCCATCTATCTATATAATACACATGCGCGCATAAACGTACATGTACCTACACGTATAGACGCGGCGGACGAAATACGGCGAAGGATAAAAAGAATGTAGAAACGTGCGCGCCGCGGCTGGTAGACATTTCTGTGTATATTTTATCGTGCACATATTGCGACTCGTTCCTCCGCGGCCACGCCAAGCCACACAACGCGCGCACGTGTACGCGCATACAAACACAGTCGCTTCGTAAAGGGGTTCTGGGGCGAGAGGAAGAGAATGAAATGGACGAGCGGAATACGGGATGGAGATGGTTGGAGAGAGTATGCTCGGCTAAGGCAGACAGAGAGAAAAGAGAGGCTGGCGCGTAGTAGACGCGTGTATGGGAGATGGAGGAGTGGCCCTGGAGGGGACCGTGGAGGGACCGTAGAGGGGGACCGTGGAGGGGCGAATGGCTCGATTTTTCCGATAGCGAATTTTGCTCTTCGTTTTTTCCCCGACCACAGAGCGCGGCAGCGAGCCTGTGAAACCAGCCTCCCTCGTCGGCAGCCACACCACTCGCCCCTACCTATCCTCCCACCCTCCAGGATGCATCGCGTTTTCCACCCGTTCGCTCGTTCCTCTCGACCTCGCCCTTTTTCTCTCTCTCTCTTCTTTTGCAACCTCCATCTGCTCTCTTTCACTCTGCTTCTCTACTCCTCTCTACACACTCATGCGCGCGCGCGCGCGCCCACGCATTCTCTCTCTCTCCCTCTCTCTCTCTCTCTCTCTCTCTCTCTCTCTCTCTCTCTATCTCTATTTATCTCTATCTCTATCTCTCTTCTATGTAGACACGGGGACCGAAGCAGCGACGTTGCTGCTGCTGCTGCAGACACAATAAAAAGGTGGAAAAAACGAGAGCTGGTAACGGGTGTGTATGTGTGTGTGCGTGTGTGCGTGCGCGCGCGCTCGCTTCCGTACCAGCTTAAAGTCACCCCTCTCGCGAGTACCGATGATAGTAGGATAGAGAGGGAAGTTTTTGAGGGAGGGAGCATCGCATTGCGCGTCGGACGCTTTCGAGAGGTTATTCATGAAGCACCTGACGAGATTCCTCTCCTCGAGCATGCTTTTTCGGGGTGGTACGCCGCGAAATTAATGAAGCCTAGATTTGCGGTCATTCAGGGGAGATTGAAAACGGGCTCTAGTCGAAGCTCCACGCGACGAAGGGACTCAGCCAACCTCGACCTCAGCATATCACGAATTACTATTCCTTTGAGTTCGTCGCAACTACGAGAGAACGACGAATTCGTTATTCATCGTAGAAAGGCGATAAACTGTCGTCATCTGCTCCTTCAAAAGAATCAACGATTTTTTTTCTTCATCTCTTTTTTCTGCCGAGAAGTAGAGAGAGAGAGAGAGAGAGAGAGAGAGAGAGAGAGAGGGAAAGAGAAGGAAACAGTAGGATCGCCGATGGAAAATCCTTCTTTTATCGGCGAATTAATAATCCCACCGCAGACAAGATTATTCGAACGAGTAACAATCGATTCGTTTCGATTCTCGTTTTGTACCGGACTTTGAAATGGACTAATTTGGTCGTCGTGGACCGCGAGCAAATTCAAATTAAAAAAAGAGAAAAGAGAGAGAGAGAAAGAGGAGGGGGGGGGGGGGGGGGAAGAGCGTTCTCGTCGGGTATGGCGGAACGGACAGGACGCGTCGTCCTCGAAAAGGCCGATTCTACGCTATCGACCGGCCAATATTCTGTGGCGCTTTTTCGCGGACGTGCTCGTTAAACCGATAAATGAATAATGAGCGAACTATATGGGGTGGATAGAGAGACAAGCGAGAGAACGAGCGAGGGTGACGCTGCCGGTGTGCTGCTGCTGCTGCTACTGCTGCCGTTGATAGTGATGGTAACCAGAAGAGCGAATGGGAGGAAGAGGGTAAGGGAATGGGAAGCAGCGAATCGGACGCAAAACAACGAAATCGAATCACTCGCGGTGGCCGTCGGTACTTTTCATGCGTGAATTTTCCAACTGCCCGACACGTATTGCAGAGCGCCCCGGAATCGCTGGTAATAGCGTTAGTAAAATCGAGAGTAATGCCCGAAAACATTTACAATACGCGTCGCTTCCTGCAAATAAAAACGGGACCGAGTCCCGGTGATCGTCGCGCCGCAATAAAAACCCAGCGTGCGACCGTGATCGTCGTTCCGTGATGCGAAACGATAAATAAAAATCGAACGATATCAGAGTTCGAGAGAGATAAAGATAGATAGATAGATAGAGAGAGAGAGAGAGAGAGAGAGAGAGAGAGAGAGAGAGAAACCTCGCTTCATCGGCGCGTAATAAATAACGACTGCGGATGAAATATCAAAACGGTCCATCTTTTATCCGACACACAGAGATTGCACGAATTTCCTTTTACAATTTTTCTTTCTTTATTTATTTTCTTCCTTTCAATTTCTTCGGACTTAAATAACGTAATCATCAGAAAATGTGTCACGGAAGAAACTTTGATACTCTAATTATCTCCGGAAATGCGCCAGCTATCGTACTTAATTACGCGATAAAAAGGACAGAGGAAAAAAAAAGAAAAAAAAAAGAAAAAAAAAAAAAAAAAAGAGTTAAAACTCGTCGGAGCGCGAAGCGTGTCGGTCACGGACGATTATTTAGCGTGGCACAAGTGTCGAGAAATAGAGGAAAGGGAGGATGGGGAAAACGTAACAGGTCGGAGCGCACCGGCCGGATGAATGATGACGATGACGGTAATTGTCAAGCATTACCCCGCGTTAATTACGCGTCGTTGTGATAGCGGGTCGCGTTTACATCGACACTTACATCGAGCAGAGTCGGTCGATTAATACGTGCACCCACTCGGCCCCGGTATACCTCGATAAATTTCATTCGACGTTTCACGAGCGAAGGGGGAAATATTTTGCCCTTTCGCAACTCCCCCAACCCTTCCTCGCTCTCTCTCTCTCTCTCTCTTTTGCGTTCGCCATCCCCTTTGTATTCGGGAACGCGATTCACTCCCCATTCGACACGTCGTACTTTTCGTTTTATTATCATCGTCATCGTTCTCGCGATCGTCGCTTAACGCGAAATCTCGAAAAATAGGAAGAGCATCGTATACGATGATGCGCGAGTTTTCTCGTAAACTACGTGGTCGAATCGCTTGATTTATAAACTGTAAAAATTACTCGCTGGTACGTAGTCGCGAAAGAACACATGTGTGACGTGTCAATGTGAAAAAAAAAAAAGAAAAGAAAAAGAAAAGAAGAAAGAAAGAAAGAAAGAAAGAAAATAAAATGGAATTCGTGTCTCTTCTTTTAGAAAGAATAGCGTGGACATTCCCCTTCAGAAAAATGTCTCTCCTTCTATTCTATCTCTCTCTCTCTCTCTCTCTCTCTCTTCACTCTTCGACTATTTCACGACGATTCTCTCTTTTAGTTTCGATCCGCACGACCGTCGGCTAATTTATGAATCGTCCCGTGCCATTTCTTCTTTACTCCTGTGTCTTGCTCGAGTAGGTAGGGAAATATAGAAGAGAAGAGACGGAGGAGGAGGAGAAAGAAAGAAAAAGAGAAAAAGAGGGTTCGAGCTAAGAGAGCGAACTCTCTTTCGCCCGGTCGACACGAAGTCCGATTTACGATTTGCGGGGCGCATCCGCCCGGAATAAGAAGAAAAGAAGGAGGAAATCGTGCTTGAGAATGAAAGAGACAGAGATGGAGAAGGAAGAAGGAGGAAATAACGGGGCCGACTGCTAAATATTCAATAAACGCGAACATTATTCCTGGCACGTCGACTACTACGACGACGAGGACGACGACAACGACGACGACGACGACGACGACGACGACGACGACGACGAAGAAGGAGAGTTAAGGAAAGAAGGAGCCAGTATAATTTAGATGGAAGGGAGGTGAAAAGAGAGAAAGAAATGAGATGAGAGCGCAGGCCCAAAGGAAAAGAAAAAGAAACAAAAGAGAGGAGGGAGGAGGGCTATTTATCTTCACGAGTTCGTGATCGAGATTTTGTGCGACTTGGAAAGATGTTCTCGTCCCGGGCATACATCGTATGCTTGCCGTACGCTCTCGCCTCCTTTAAATAATCCGTGACGATATTTATGAGCCTTCCGCGCACTACGAAAAGCCGCACTCTCTCTCTCTCTCTCTCTCTCTCTCTATCTATCTATCTATCTATCTCGTATACGCGCACGCTTTTTACGTAAAACCGTCGCTTTAGGCTCCGACATCTTTTTACCAACATCCACAGGCCACCTTTTCGTCGGGATATTAACGCGAACCTAATAAATTTTCTACCTAGCACTCCTGCGAGATGGAAGAGAAGGCGCGTTTTTTGCTCAAAAAAAGAAAAGTGTGAGAAAAAAAAAAAAAAAAAAAAAGTAAAAATAAATCGTCCATCCTCTCTATCCTAGCTTTCTCGTTTGCGCGATAAATCTCGACCGCGAGGAAAGAACGAGGAAAAGAAAAAAGGAAGAGAAAAAGAAAATAAAGAAGGCGTTGAAAATGAAGGTAAAGATGGTACACGCGCGTAATCGAACGTTCTCTCGGATAAAAAGATATAAAAGCTATCTAATATACCTCGGCTGTGCGTCGCGAATGAAACTCATCTTGAAATAAATTTCCCCTCTTGGAATCGTACGTATGTAGAAGTTTATCCGAAAGATATCGACGATTTATATTCGAACGTATTTGAACATAGTCTAAGGGTATATCAAAGGTTATATCAAAGCGCAATCTCCTCACCTTTGTACACCGAAAGCCGCAATTTTCGTCCCGGTCGAAAATAATCGATGAAAAACCTGAAAGTTATGATCGCAATCTTCTCGGATACGAACACATTTTATACTCGTTCAAGAGTATATAAAGAAAAAAAATAAAAAGAAGAAATCTTTAAATGATCTTAAGAATAAATGTCGGCATTAGTTCCACTAGTCGATTCGATGGGAAATTGTTCTCGAAAACGACGGGGTTGAATAATTTCTCTTGTGAAACTCCCGAAAGCCCACTCTACTATTCTTTCCGGCGAGCTTTTCACGATCTTCAACGAAGAGAAAGCCGTTCGCCAAGAAGGTCACCATGCTATTTGCATGTTATTACCTTGTTTACATATTTATTCAATAGCCACGACCCCGAGGGCTCGGATATCACCCTTCTAATCCGAGCTTCCTCTTCTCGTTCGGCCCTTTAATTTTGGATTAAAGCGTTGCGCGCCACGAGTTAGGCCGACCGATTAATAAGTCAAGCATTTGACGTCACGCGTGCTCATGCATCGCGACTAGTAAAGTTATACTTACCTTCGTAAATATACTTATATGAATTTTTTAACTACTCACTTGTTTATGCATCTCCACGTTGAGCCCGTACGACATCTCGTAGTACTGGAAAAAAAACAAAAAAAAACAAGAAAAGTAAACAGTTTCATTAACATAACTTTTGTATATGATTTTTTGTTTTTGTATATCAGACAAACTTATCATGAAAACTTATGAATGGCGAAAGATAACTACGTATGACATAAATTATTATTCATCGAACGTAAAGAAGCGATTACAAAACATACACCGAGTAATCCGATTAGCATTATCGATCTGTCGAGGAGTGTTTCCGAATCCGGATGGAATTATCTGGAGCGCGAGAAAATCGATAGGCTGCTTAAATTTAAAAACGAGTCTCTTAAAAAGCATCCCTCCCTGCCCCTCCCTCCCTCCCTCCCTCCCTCTCTCTCTCTCTCTCTCTCTCTCTCTCTCTTTCTCCTCGAAAAGTATCTTTAAAATAGCCGACATGGACTGCCGAGTCGAGATTACATCGATCGAACGAGATTAGGAGATTACGGAAAGCGGACCAAATTGAGCTGTAATGCGAGACCACGGCGAGCACGAAGAGAGAAGAGAAGAGAGGAGAGGAGAGGAGAGGAGAGGAGAGGAAGAAAGGGAGAAGGGATAAACGGCGTGGCGTCGAGTAAATGAGAAAACGAGAAGGAGGAAGAGAAAGGAAAATAGGAAGAAAAGGAAGTAGTCGTTTGGTTCCCCACGTCCCCCATTCCTCTCCATCTTTCTACCACACTAAAGGATCTCACGCGAGTTTCAGAGCTGCTGATTCCGGCGGCGATCCAAGACCGGTTTCTCGTAACATCGTTTCTACATCGTGTGTACAAGAGCCTGTCGTCGGCATTCGCTTTAACTAATTCAAGCGCGTCTACAGCCAACCAAGGCAGGGGTTCTTCCATCGTATCAAATTTTTCGACTAGGATCGATATGGAAGATATTTCGTTTGTTCTTTCTAGGTAAATTTGTCAATAGTCGCAACAATGCGACAAACATCGATTGTACATCGATCGGCGCCTCGGTAATTGTTTAATCGAAATAAAAAACGAACGGTTCTCTTTGAACCATTGGCTTTTCTAAAACAACTAACGCAAAACATCGAACGCGCGTCGAAGAGAGCAAGAGAGAAAAAGGGAAGAGAGAGGAGAGTCGATTCGACACTCTACCCTCGGCTTTTTGTTACAACTCGCGCGCCATTGAGAGCCGCGAATCGCGATTCGCCGTTTGTTGCCGGCGCTCGCCGCAGATTTCATAGGCACGACGGTAAAGTGGACGATAAAAGTGCAACGCTACAGGACCAGGAAAAAAAAGGAGTAACTGTTGATATCTGGTTGGCACCGAGTTGTACCAGTGCTACCGGCGGCCCGCAAAAAGAGCGCGAGACTGCGTTTAGCTCGCGCGAGTTTACTCCAAACTGGAGAAAAAAGGAGGAAACAAAAGAGAGAGAGAGAGAGAGAGAGAGAGAGAGAGAGAGAGGAGCAATGGTCGTGGTAGATGTGGAATAAAATTTCATAGTTTGCTATTTTAACGAGCGTACTATACAACCATCGCTTTATTTCTCCGAGAAGAGAAAGAATGTTATACGGTCATCTCGTCGGGCGGTCTTTACTGCTTTGCCGATCGTAAAACCTTGCGCTTCGACCTACAGAGAGTAACTTGTTATAAAACTGTGTGTCTCTGCAAGGAGCCTGGATACTGAGAAAAATAAAAGTACTTTTCAAAATTATTTCCTACATTTTCAAGTTGAAATTTCGAAAGGGAAAAAAAAAAGCGACATTTGTTTGACCTATTCCATGTCGATATATAATATCTCTATCGAAATGAGAAAAATGAATAATTGATTTAATCGTTGCTCCGAGTTCACCATGAGCGTAAACAAAGTGCCACTAAGTTTCATCCCAGCAGCCGGAATAACGCTCGTTTGGGAATTTAATCCAAGAGGCGTGGGCAGAAGCGTTAAGCGACGAGGATGCCACGGAGCGAGGCGTGTAACGAGCATTAAGCTCGCCAAATATCGTGAAATTCAGCGAGAGAACAGGAGAAAGAGTCGGTATTTCGTGGGGGACTTGCGAAAGACCGGGAAAGGGAAATGGAGAAGAGAGATAACGTGGAAGGGGAAAGTGGAAAGAGGCTGATTAAGAAAGGCAACGAGACGGTGGTAGAACTGTGGCGTAGCTTGCGGAGGATCGTCGTCGTCTTCGTCGTCGTCGTCGTCGTCGTCGTCGTCGTCGTCGTCGTCGTCGTTTCACCGAAGTAATTGGCCTTTAATTAATAGACTTTCCCCGGTAGCAGCGAGCTCCGTCGGAACCGAGGTCACGATCTTAATTATCGCGAGAGACCGAGAACGTCACTTTAGCGAGGATGCATTTAATAGGAGAGACTTCTATCCTCATGGTTCCGTGTTTTATGGAAAAATCGAGAAAGGCGATGAAAATTCAACGATAATTTCTCTTTGCGCGTATACATTCGAGAACGCAACTACCAATTATTATTATCCCCATTGAGAATCCTTTTTCGCGTATTCTACTTCTCTCTCTCTCTCTCTCTCTCTCTCTCTCTCTCTCTCTCTCTCTCTCTTTCTCTTCCAATTTTTCACGCTACACGCGTAATTTCACGCTCGCGCGTTCAACGAGCCGCAGTTTTTACTCTTTATTACGCTCTCTTTCCTACTGCATTCGAGCCGCATTTATCTACTCATTTCGCCGCAAGGACGACGAGTGTGATGCAATTCGATGCTTCCAACTAACCGGAACACGCTTCAATGATATTCGTCGACTTACGTACCGGCGTAGTATCATCGTTAATCTCTTTCCTTGCTTGTTTCCTCTTTTTTATTTCCACGGTTTTACTAGCAATTAAAATATTAATACAACAATAATATTTTACTGACGAACGCGTCAATCTGAAAAAGAAAACTAAAAAACCGTTACTACGCTTCCTCTATTTTCCTTAGTCTTAGCATTCTTAAGAAAATACAAATCCCCGAGAAGTTTAACGCGCTTCCCTTAGCTTTTTATTAAGTCGTCGTAAAACAAAGTTACTATCTATTCAACGCTATCTCCACCTTCCATAAACCAGAGCCTAAAACGGTTTTTAAAGATCTAAAGGAAGGTGAACGAAGAAAAAGAGAGATAGAAATAAAGAATAATAATAGAAAAAGAAAAAGAATGAAGGAAGGAAGGGAGACGAAGAAGAAGGAAAAAAACGAAGTTTAACGTTAATTCCGATTCTTTCATAAGCGCGAGAAGTAGCGCGCGTTGCCAGTAATAAAGGGTCAACTTTACGCTTATCGTTATTAGATTTCCACGGCTCCCCCTTCTTTCCACGTCAAAGCCGAGTTACGAGCGCAAAAAGTACCGACCGAGTATGAAGGAGAGAAAGAGAGAGATGGCTATTGTTTGCCCTGAGAGAACTCGTTTCTTTGATGTTACCCGAACCCGAGATCCTCCGAACGATGAAAACGATTCCATGGCTGTACGTTCTCGAATAAATGGACGATATCGATCGCGATCAATATCTCGAGTAGATAGACTAGTAAAGAAGAGGAGGGGAGGGGAGGGGAGGGGAGGGGAGAGAGAGAGAGAGATAGAGAGAGAGAAAGAATCTAATGGATCCCCTTTACGCGTTCTCTTTCGATGGACCCTTATCTCGTACTCCGATCGACCTTCGATATCTCGAATACCGTGCGAAAAGCGTGCCCTTAAAAGAATCCAATACGTAAAAGGACTGAGACACGAGGAAGGGAGAATTTTGTCTTCGATTTCGTTCCACGCTCGATTTCTTCTACGAGTTTACGAGAAAATTATTGAGAAAAGTGAAACTAGCTTGAGCCTAGTCGACGCGTTGATAGTTTACCTACTACTATGTGTGGAACGTTGTTCGCGCGCAAGATATGCATTCGCGTAATGAAGCGATCGTGTAAATTCGACGAAGCGTAAACGAGATGGTAAAGTTAACGACGCTCTCCCTACATGTATACTTGTATGCTCATAAACCATCGCGTCAATGCTCTTTGTCGCGTTTTACAATCAACTTTCTCTCACGTAAATCGCCGCTCGATACGTTACCTATCTCCGAACCGATAATAGACCTTCCTCCCAATTGCACATAATCTTTCTAGAATTAAAAATGGAAAGAGAGAGAGAGAGAGAGAGAGAGAAAGAAAGAAAACGAAACGGAAATATAATGAATCGTGAAAACGATATTTTTGTACATTTTTCCATCTCTTTATAAGCGAATGTTTTCCGCTACTTTTCATCGATAACTCGCATCGCAAAGGCCAGATTCAATATGTATGATATAAATCGATAGAACGCCAGTAGCTCGAAGTAAAAGAGAAGCTTCGTCGGATGGAATCGCTTGAATAGAATTCTTAATGGATTCTCCTCACTCACTCATTCTCTCTCTCTTTCTCCTTCTACCATCTTTCCTACATCGTAATAACTCGTTTCTCCCGAGTCGCTCGAACCCCGATTATTAAATCAACACTCGACATCGATTACGAACTTTGTAACGATCCCGTTTTAAAACGAATCGATTTCACGTTAGACGTTTCTCGGCTCCTCTTACTACGCGCGTTGAAACGAAAAACGTTCATAAAACGAATGATTCCTTTGAAAATCTCTTCGTCTTGTATAATTTACGCATCTTTCGAAAAAGCTAAAATATCGGGGAGAAAACTTGTGCACGGCACGTAGCTACTTACATATACTCATACTTGTGTGTGTATATACACACACACACACACACATATACATATATATTTATATATATAGATATACATATATATATATATATATATATATATATACATATAAATAAATGTACGTACAAGTGTAACGGGTGGATCGATGTAAACCGAAGGAAACGCTTGACGGGCGGCGAGGCGATCTCCGTTCTAACTCGTAAAAGTTCACGAGCTCGACGATTACATGAAAGAGTCGTAAAAGCGTAATGGCCCTCTGGCTACGACGTCGTATAACGGCGTCGTGAGAGAAGCGTCTTCCTCTTCGTTTCTAACGCGAGTCTTCGTGTGCCCTCCGACCCCTTTCGATGCTCCGAACCTTTCGAAGAAAGGATTTCTTCGTGGTAAGGCCGAATCCGGTAAACGTGCCACGAACGACAACGACTGGATGCATTCGCCATCTGCACCTTCCATTATTTTCCTATTTTCTATCTCTCTCTCTCTCTCTCTCTCTCTCTCTCTCTCTCTCTCTCTCTCTCTCTCTCTCTCTCTCTCTTCTCTCTATTGCTCTTAAGAAGCAGTAGCTAAAGGTCGCGATTTGCAAACTTGCTTACAAACTGTAAACGAAGAAACGAAGTGGCGCAATGTGTGCTAAAGCGTTTGGATTGCGTCGACAAGAATGACATTTAACATGGATGCCGAGTGAAATCGTATTGTAGGAAAGAAAGATCGACGATATCTGGGGAAGATGCATCGATTATATAAATCGAAATATAAACTCGAGCCGATTGTACGTTTCGATAAACGAGCTATCATCGAGTAAAATCTGAAAGCGTAAATAGTCGGTGGCGAGCTCAATATCGATTGGAGATAGAGTCTCGATCAACGGGTAGATCGATCGTTCGTTCGTTCGTTCGTTCGTTCGTTCGTTCGTTCGTTCGTTCGTTCGTTCGTTCATTCGGTCTGTCGGTCGGTCGGTCGGTCGGTCGAGCGGTCGATCGTCTGTGCAACAAACAGGTGTACGTACCTAACTAAATACCTTCTCTTTCTCTCTCTCTCTCTCTCTCTCTCTCTCTCTCTTGTATATACATATACATATACATATACATATATATACCTGTTGCTGCGTGTCCGGCTTGCGAAACGATCCGATAAAATACATTTTTGTTACCTTCGAGGACGATCGATCATCGGCGGAGCGCGAGAAGCGAGCATGCCAGTAAAGGCTCTCTAATAACGAATGGACTCGTTTAGGCATCGAACCGATTGAGGGATGCCTATCGCGGCTATAATAACGAGAAATTCTACATACGTAGAAAGGCAGGCTCGCGTAAATTCGAATTCAAGTGCGTTAATCGTGGCCGCAGCGAGGGATCGCAAAATCGACGTGAGAAAATGGCGCGCCTAGTTCGTTGATCGAGATCGATCGATTTATCTTTCGCGTTGCGTGAATCGCCGGAAGTGCCACGTCCACGGCTGAGCGAACGGGCTGCATTTTATATCGTGCGATTTGCATCGAACGTAGTCACGCAGTCAACGAGCGTACCCTATAAATTATTGTACAAAGTTCGCTCTACGTTGGTAGCAATCGTGAATGAGAACGACGACGAAGACTACGATCTATCGCGATCGATACTCGTTGTTGCATACGTTAACACGGTAAGTGACCTTCGACCTACTAAGATAGAGAGAAGGCACGAGTTTGCAGCTAATAAAGACACACGCATGATCGACGCGACGTAAGGTAATAACTAAGATCTACGAGCGAAAGTGCGGCTACGAGATCGCAAAAAGTGACTGCAAACAGGACTGTCAAGAGAGAGGGAGAGAGAAAGAGAGAGAGAACGAGTGGATACGTATACACAACATTACAGAGTACCTCGAGTGCCTGCGAATCTCGTTTGCGCTTTCAGCCGTAGCAAACGCGTGTCCGTGAAAATTGCTAAAGCTTTCGAGAAATGCTTATAGAATCGCACCTACTGGAGATATATATATATATATATATACATACGCACACGTATATAAACTTACCTTGGAATTTCTCGCGCGAAGAAGAGTAGTCGAATCTACGAGTATTTTTCTCGACTCCTATCGTATACTCGTTTGGAAAAGCACTCTCCCGTTATTTTCATTAGCTAATGCAATGCTCATTTTTGTTTCCCGTTTGTTTACCATCCCTTCGACAAACGCCAAATGGAAACTCGTGAGAGTACAAAGGCAACGAAACGCGGCTTTCGTTTTAACGTAATTTTCTGAGACTGCGTATTCCGAAAGTGTTTCCTACGTTATACTCGTACGCTAATGTCGTACCAAGCGTTTGTTTGCTAGCAAGCTTTTGTTACAACAGAGTAGCCAAGAGTTAATTACATTATTAAAATATTAACAAAAAAAAATTGTTTTCAAAGTCTTTACGATTCGCCTCCAACTTTCTTAAAAAGAAAATTGAAAAACTAACGCGGACATACGCGATCGCTTTAACGATATCTATGAAAATGATGTGCATCGCTTCTACGTATTTCAAATTCCATAGATATCGTTTCACTGAATTATTAAGCTTCCCTGCAAATTATAATTTATCGACCACTGAGAATCACCGATGCCATTTAATATAGCAATTTCATTAATAGACACGCAGCCAAATAAATTAACGGTATTTCGATCGTTGCACGAGAAGCACGTAGGTATATTATATATATAGCATATCCGATTAATTCGAGGGAACAAATTCCATATGAACGTTCGACGATAGTTGAAGAAGAATTACGCGATGAAGCTTGGAGAAAGAAATAATATATATATATATATATATATATATATATATATATATATACGTAAAAGAAAAAGATAAATAAAAAAAATAATAAACAATAAATACATAAAGAAATGAAAATATAAAGGAAGAAAGAAAGAAAGAAAATGTACTCACCATTACGTAATGACGCTGCATTTCCGTCTTCTCCTGAGCAAGCTTCTCCAGGTCCAACTTAATGCTTAAGAACACAAATAACGGATCATAAGTGCGAGGTAAATATCAAAAGTCGTTGTTTATATTATGGAAAGGATGGGGATGCAGTTGAGTAACGCTCGTAAACATTATTTGACAGAAAGGACTCGATAATCCGATTACATCGCGTACATTGTTTTTGCTTCGTGACTTTCCTACGATTGATGGCGATCGGATTTGTAAAAATCAATTATAAAGTATCGCAATACAGGCTTTTCAGAGATAAACGGAAATTGTTGCGAGAGCTAACACACCAATGGTATACAAATTTTAGAGAACGCTTCGAAATACCTACGTAATACAAAAATTCAATTTGGGGGCAGAGAATTAAAAAGCACGAATATTTCAAATGAAAAATTGATAATTTTTATCTGCATAAAAAAGATAAACAAAAGTATAGCCATTCTTCGTTTTGACTACGAAAATCGATTACCTTTTATTTCGGATAGCGAAATAAAAAAAAGAAAAAAATAAATAAATAAATAAATAAAAATTAGAATCGATCGATGACTGCTAACCATTAGTTCACCCTGCTAGTTTTCTTTTTCGATCGACGCGGTCGACCAATCGCGAGGCGTTGGTGGGAAAGAGTAAGAGGGGGATGGGAAATGATGAATACCGCTTCGCAGGCAAGCCGTTAAAAATACGCAATTAGCGCGGCCGCAACAAACATCGATAATAATTCGTTACACGGCAGTCTCGTAACCCCCTAACTCCGCTTCTCTCTCTCTCTCTCTCTCTCTCTCTCTCTCTCTCTCTCTCTCTCTCTCTCTCCCTCTCTCTCTCTCTCTCTCTTTCTCTCTGTTATCCATGCACGCGCAGCGACGGCACGCTGACTCGAATCGTAATCGAGTGTACCAACGGGGAAAATTGGACGCCAGCCGATCGTTCGAATCGCTCGTGAAAACACATCCAAGAGACCCTTCTCGTTAAAGCAATTAATGACGAGTAATTGTTCGGTGTTAGAGAAAGATGTTGATAATATTTTTGTTAAGTTATCACGAATACCGTATAATTCTCGTTAAAAAAATAACAATGTATCTTGTAAATTATATGCGTTGAGAAATCGTTTTCGTTTGTATAATGATCGGATATAAAAATAAATCAAAATTTAGCAAAACATTTTTTCCGTGCGGCTTCGTTCGATCTATCCTACTCTTTTTCTCTCGTTCATAAACTCACCGCTAAAAGATTCACGCAGAATTTAATAACAAAAACAACGTATCGTTCGACATTACGTTAACAAAACAGCGAATCCAGCGTATACGTCGATGTTTCCCTTCCTCTCTTCTCCATGATTCTACATACGACCTATGCGTAACAATGGTCCGATGTGATGCGCCATATGTGCGGACTCGCGAACGCGCGTTTTTCCGCACGCACGGCGAACGTGCCCGCGCGTATATTCGCCACGTTCGCGAGTTACAACACCCTTCCCCCTTATTTTGCAATGCGCCGACGATACCGCGATAATTTCCCACGCCATTTTCACTCCCACCTCTTTTTACCCCCTCTTTTTCAAAAATGGACGATACATTTTGCATTTTGCCGATCATTCTCTTTTTTGTTTTTTTCTTTTTTTTGTTGCCTGTCGAACGATTCGCTTGATGATTTGCAATAATGTGTATATCTACGGCTGGGAAATATTTCGAAACTGAAACTGAATTAAATGCGTTATTTATCGGATTTATATGCGTGCTCGAAAGCACAAATTTGTCTGGATATAAAATATTTTTTAACGCGTTGTACGAAATTTCGTAAATTTGTACTCGGCCAAGTGTAAATGCGTTTCCAGCGAAACGTATAGAAAAAAAAAAAGGAAAAAAGAAAAATTGAAATTAAGGAGGATTATCGAGACGAAGTCGAGATGGAAAGAATTTTTATTCGCGAGAGAGAGCGGCTTACAACGTGTCGCGTTAAATTTCTCTCTCTCTCTCTCTCTCTCTGGGCAAGCTCAACAACGCAACCCAGACGCGAAACCACAGAGTCTCTCTACTTTTTCACCGGTCAGTTTCTCGCGTTCCAATTTAAGGCTACGCGGTAAAAAGAAGAGAAAGAGGAAAATGGAAGGGCGAAAAGCATTAATATCTAGCCCGACCGCGTTCTCCTCTATTTTTCTTTTTTCTTTTTTTCGTGCTTCTTCTTCTCATCCCGAGCACGTCGGCGCGACGTTAAATTAAAACACGTGTGCGTTTACGGAGTAAGGAGATAAGAGAAGTTCGTACGAAATTGTTAAAATTCCACTCTACGAACGTGGCTACATTTAAATGTTAACCTTTCGTGCTTCTCTCGTGACGATTTCTATTTTTCTTTTATTTCTACTTTTTCTTTTTTTCCCTCTCTCTCTCTCTCTCTCTCTCTCTCTCTCTCTCTCTCTCTCTCTCTCGCTCTCTTTCTCTGTTTTTTGTTCGTCATCGTTTTGTTAGGATAATTTCAATTCCATTTCACACTCGCGACACGATTCGATTCGAGAAGGTCTTAGCGAATGGACTATCTTGTCTCTTAAAAATCGTTTTCGTTCGATAGAATCATTCCCTTTTGAAGTAAGCTTTTCAATCTTAACGTATTACGCAATTTTATTCGATTCGTTAAACACTCAAGTAGACGTAATAAAACGATAGAGTTATTACCTTGGCGAACGAGCGTTCGACGAGTCACGATCCATTAAAGGCGAAACGATCGACGAAAGCAGAACGGAAATCCCGCTGCTCCGCAACTCGATTTTGCGAAATAACGCGGAACCGAAGCACGCGCGAGCTTCATAAATTCTCCAACGCGAGGAAGAAGCTCGCAAATAGAAGGAATCGAATAGACGATAAAAGCAGCTCTGGATATCCCACAAAGATCGATAACCAATCTCGCGGATTATTAATTATTTTCGCAAATACGAACCTTCGCCGTTATATCTTTCGCCTTTCGTTCTTTTAACGAACAAATCGAGTCAGCGTTAGCGATTATTTCATATTTCCAACGATTAGACGATTTATTTTCCTACTTTTATCATCGTTTTTGCGCGAAAACGATTTTTCTCTTTATATCTCTATATCTCCCTTTTCCTTTTTCAACCATTACTCACCGAAAATTCTCTTCTCTTTATTCGAATATATTCTGCGCGTTTAAAGGAGAAAAGATCGGGCCGATAATTTTACGAATACTTATCGCATCATTAAGCGGATAACTAAAGCACCGGACGAAGAGAAATTAACGCGATATATGCAATTGTTCGAACGGACATAATATTCGCTATTTATCTCGGCTTCTTTTGCATGTATTACTAGTACGAAATATTTTACCATCTCTTTTTTACTTAATAAAAACGATAAAGCAAATAGCTGCACCGCGTAGCGAAAAGAAATGACCAATGGGAGAATTCTTTTTTAACGGGAGATAAAAATAGTCGTTAGCACTAACGAAATAGAAAGAAAGAAAGAAAGAAAGAAAGAAAGAAAGAAAGAAATAGAAGCTTTGCAAAAGGTCGATTCGTCGTCGCGCACGTAAATTCGATATCGAGGCTCGCCGATCGAGTACGTAAGTAAGTAAGTACTTACTTAGGTAAGCGATAGGCCTTTGAAACAATGAGCGACCGGAAAATGTCGCACGCGACGCACGTACGTTCTGGCACATATTTATGCATGTATGCACTCGCCGACTGACTCGAGGACTCGCTCTACCCTCCTTCTCTCCTCCGTCCTTCCCTCCGTCCTTTCATCCGTCCTTTCCCTCTCCCTTTCGTCCCTTACATGGCGCACCTTCTCGATGCGTCGACACGAAAGCAGTAATTTAAGTTTCCGTCGTGGCCGTGCCAGTCGTGCGGCACGTGACTTTGCGAATTAACACGTCAAAGCGACGGCAGATAAATTATCGTGTTCGTAAGGACGCGCGATAGAAATCGGCGCGCGTTCGTCCGCGAGAAGAAAATCAACACATCGTTTTAGACGAAAAAGGGGGAGAGAGAGAGAGAGAGAGAGAGAGAGAGAAAGAGTTCCTTCAGTTGATCGTAGACTTCTTATTCTTTCGCGTGCGAGAGATCGTGCCACGATTAACGGCCTTGCTCGCTCGTTTAACCTCCTTTTATATGCTACATTTTCTTCCAGGTATATTATAACTTTACGATTTCGAACATTAAACGAATGCAAAAGGAACAATTATAAAATGGAAATGAGATCTTTGTTAACCAGATAAAACTTTGTCCGAAACAATCGATGGATAGATTTCCTCGTCTGTGACACTGCAAGTTTCGTAATCGGTTAAAAAAAAAAAATCGATTAAAAAAAAAAAAAAAAACAAGAAAAAGGAAGAAAAAGAAACAAAAGAACGAAAGAGCGTGAATTGGAAAATGAATTGGTGCTAATTCGAACCGCGATGCTACACGCGCACCTCTAATCCCAACGAGACGTTTCCCCATTCCTGGTCCTTCCCCCATCAATTTATTTCGCTCTGGCTTCCGGTCGAACGATTAGCCGCCTACGTTCCTCGTTCGTTCGTTTCGCGGATACTTGCCCACGCGGAATCCGCGTAAATATGCACGGACAATGGTTTTCGAACTTTTGGGACAAGGAAATGAGAATCTCTGATGCGAAAACGAATTACCTGTGATATTGCGCCTGTAGAAAACTAAATTCTTCCTTTATTCGGTCGCAAGACTCACTGACCGAAAACTTGAACGGTTGCCCAGGCTGCGGAGGACCCTGAAACATAAAACGAATTTAAAACGAATTAGTGAAAAGAAAATAAGACATTGATATATTTAAGTACTCCTCCTATAGGAAAGCGTCATTTAGAAAAATAAGGATCTTCAAAAGAATCGGGGAGATTTCGTTTCCACTCGAAAATCTGTTTATCTTTCCGCTCGCTTTGAAGTTCGCAAGTAGATTCGAAATATCGCTTCGGTGCTTTAAGCCCGGCAAAAAACAGTGGAAACGGTCGACGTTTGTCTCTTTCCTTCGAAAAGAAGGAGATGTCGAAAATTTTTTTATACCCTCTTACGTATACAGAGAAAAAATTTATCATGGGAGTGTAATAGATCACGACATAATAATTCTTATCAGCAGCGTCCTCTCGTTGAGGAATCAACGAATAAGTACAAAAACGAAGAACGAATCTCACATGAGAATTCAATAAAAAGTCGAATAAAGGAAATGCAAGAGAGATGGGTATAGGAAAATGATTTGGGGAAGTTGGAATCGTCAGAGAAAAGCTCGAAGAGCCGCAAAAGCGCGATAAATTCCAGGCGGTAGTGCGCGTACCGCGAAGCTCGGTTTCCGTCGTCGCGTTTTCGAGAGAGAGAGAGAGAGGGAGGGAGAGGGAGGGAGAGAGAGGGAGAGAGAGAGAGAGCTCGATGGAAAGCCGCACTTACCGACTTTGGCGGCAGCTGTAGCGGCGCGCACGACCGTAAAAGCCACATTATTACCGGTAGTACCGGTGCTACTACCCACCTCCGTATACCCGCCGGTAATAACGTTACAACCGTGTTATCGATCGTTTTGCACGTCGTGTCTCGCAAAACGGATATGCCACGTCGGCCTCGTAAAAGCTAAAACAGTTCTCGCTTTCTCTCTCTCTCTCTCTCTCTCTCTCTCTCTCTCTCTCCATCTTCCTCGTCCGCAACCCCCACCCCCATGGCTCTCACCCAACCGGCTGCATCGAGACCATTAAGCGGTCTTTAATGAGCTCGCCTACTATATTAGATCGAAGGCTGAGAAGTTCAAACGCTTGCATTAACTTCCTCCCGTACTTCTTGCCCTTTTCTTCTTCCATCTTGGACCGTATCAAGTGATCTTGGAAACAGTATTCTTATCAAGGATAAATCTCGACGACTTTTCCCACCTCGAATATACCACCGTGCAAATTAAACGATTTTTATAGGAAAAATTGAACGTTATATTGGCTCTCGTCTTGGAATTGAAAATAATTCGAAATATCTCGAAATCTCGATGGAGAAAGAGATCCGGTATCATAACGGTATCCTTTCCTCCTCCTCCTCCTCCTCCTCCTCCTCCTCCTCCTCCTCCTTTTCTTTTCCTTTCTTCTTTTCTTTTTTTCCTTCTTCTTCCTAGAAGGAAGCCGCTTCGTCAGCACGCCAAAGCACGGTTACGGTCGTCGACTGGATCACCTCGCTCCCACGTTCCACGTAGCCACGGAGTTTGACACAACGACACAACACCGATATTGTAACTTGCTTACTATACTCGCGTCGTTCGTTTTACGAGTAAGCAGAAGAAGCCGTTGAAGGGATACTAGTAAAGAGCACCTATGTACAGTTCGAAGAAATAATAAGTAACGCCTAACGAGGAAAGTACCCTTTCTATTTCTTATACGTTTTATGGTATCCCTTTATGGCAACGTTTGAATATGCGCGCAGAGTTTATTAAATTGCTTTACAATCAAGAAGTATCATTCGTCGGTGAAGTAACTACGTCGGTAGTTTTGAACTTATTATATTTTTAAAACCATACTCCAAATTAGGAGATGAACTATCGCGCAGAAGATCGTAGAGATGTATATAAAACGAGACTTTTATTACTTTCTTTCGCTACAACTGGAAAGAGTGCATGGATGGAAAGTAAGCGCGCGAACGTTTACGCGCCACTATATCCATATTTCTCTACTTTTTCCTTTTATTTCTTTTTCTTTTTTCTTTTTCCAAACGACAAGGTACACGTGTAAGCGCATGACTAGGTCGACATCCGGTTAGAAGATCGCGTTAACGTGGATCGCGCGCTGACGGACTCGCGAAAATCGCTTGCTTCTGCCGGCTGGTGCTTATGTTTCCGACCCCGCCAGCACGGACGCACCACCATCATCGACTCTGCCGCTGCTGCTGATCGGCAAGAATCGTTGATCCCATTTGTTCGCACAAAGCCGCTCGCGGTCAATCCAATTAATTTATTGGCTTTCGCCGAGCGCTCGCGCCACCTTCTATAGCTTCGATATAACGGGTGAACCGTCTAGAAAAAAATTTTTTATTATAATGATAATCGATACCGTCCTTGTTTTATCGATTCGATAAATTAATCCCCATGTACGATATATGGAGATATCAAGAATCGATTGATAATTGGACGATTTATTCCGACGGATGGTCAGAGATATTTGTTGAACGGTCAACGTACCTTTGCGATTTCATTAGAGATAATATAAAATTTGAAATCTCACCGACGTACGGCAACGTACGATAATTCTCATTAAAATATTTTTCAACAAAATAGTAGTTACACGTTTATGAGAGAAATTGAAATTTATGCGAAAACGAATTCGGTGCTCGAAACTTTTGACAGGGTATATATATATATATGTATATATGTATATATGTATGTATGCATGCATGCATGTATGTGTGTATGTATGTATATCGTCTCTTTTCCGCTCGATTTTCAAATGTTCATCGTTCAACGTCCGATAAAACGGTGAAAGTTTTCGGCGAGCTCGGCTGCCCGCAGATATGTTTGCGGGCTCGGGAAGAGGCATGGAGGAGGGTGGATGCGCGGCTGGATGGTTGTCGCTGCCGACACCGGAAAACGCGGTTAGATTTTCGTCGAAAAGCGAAGCGCGAATTATGTCGTTTCGACGAATAATAATGAGAGCGAGCAAGAGAGAGAGAGAGAGAGAGAGAGAGCACAGCCGGCACACGTCAATCAGTGTCCTTTACGTCCTGCGGCCGATTTAATTATCCGATAGTCCCTACCTCCGAGCCACCCCGAAATCGGCTAGTCCCATCCCCCTTTCTCTTTCCCCCTCCGGCCTTCCAATCACCGACACCACCGCACTTTTCCTCTCTCACCCTCGCGCTCCCCCTTTTTTCACGTTCGAGAGCAATCACAATAACACGGTCAGCACTCGAATATCGCATCGCTCGAAAACAGCCGTGAAAATGGGTAGTATATCGCGATAACGTTAAAAAGAGGGATTAATAGGTATAAAGCGAGACCCGATCGACGTAACGAGTAAATATATTTTCTATTTTTCTACTTGATATATTTCATGGGCCGCCATCCCTTTTTCTTCCTTTTCCCTTATAGGAAACGCTTCGCGTTATCTATAATTTTACCGTTTCTTTCACGTAAGACGACTTCTTCGAAGATACGTCGGATACTTCAATGATACGTTAGGATGAATAGGGATCGTCTCTCTCTCTCTCTCTCTCTCTCTCTCTCGATGTACCGTTAAATACGATGCCTCATCGACCGACCGAAGATGATAAATTATTGACGTTTAAAGTGCAACGCTGTAATTCCATCGATATACTCGTTACATTCCTCTTGCAACATATTTTTCTTCTTTCACGAGAAAGAAGAAGAGGAGGAAGAAGAAGAAGAAGAAGAAGAAGAAGAAGAAGAAGAAGAAAAGCTATCGCATTCGTAGGTATAAGCCGCTTTTGTCGAGATTCCCGTAGCCGTGTTACGTCGTGTATCGAGCATCGATTCGATGCTAGAGAGTAAAGGAGATTTCGTTCCATCGTTTCCTCTTCTTTTTTCAATCTTTTATCTCGACTTTTGTAAAGCACAAGTTTTCCCTCGGAGTCTCGCTAAGCCGCGCGAAACACGTAACGGAGATAATTGCACAAATATTTTTTACGTAATATCTCGATTTTAACGAGCCGAGCTACGTAGGCACGACTCGCGAAGCCGGCTCAGCGATTTTTCGGGTTAAAGTTTAACGAGCGAGCCACGTAATCCATCAACGTACAACGCAGTTTCCAAAGCACCAATCAACATAATAATATTTAGCGAGCCGACAACGAAGTAAGATGCATTAGTTCCGCGTCGAAAGGCGCTCCTCTGTCGCTCTTTCGAGCGAGCACGAGCAGCAACGTGCATTACAACGGCCGGGGTAGCAGCATCAATGCCAACAGAACCAATCAGTCGCGTTTGCAGCCACTCAAGTACGCTTAAATGCCGCGTATCATCGCTACTAATTACGTTAGCTTCATCGATCCTACCGTCCGCTAAAGGCCCCTGATCATCGAAGTTACATTATCGCTTGGTTTAAAGGCACTTCGCGTTATACCTTCCACATCAGAGAGCGAGAGAGAGAGAGAGAGAGAGAGAGACAATTGCTCGATACGAGCTTTCGATGAAGTCTTGGAGTGTTAACGAGATCGAAACCTTCCGTTCGATATCCGTCGGTTTTTATGGATTATAAAATGAACGGATATATAGACAACCGTATGGATACACCTACAGCAACTATCCTCGAAGCGAGAAGCAGAAACGGACAAAAGGCAAATGAGAAACGTTTCCTCGAGAAGCGCGCAAAAGTTTCGAGATGGTTTTCGAGGTGCGAAGAACACCATCACCGACTCGAAGCCGCTAGACGACCGGAATCAATCCGTATTCGTTAACAATATGACCGCGAATTCGCCGGCGAAGATAGCTCCTTTCTCACTCGTCTCGTCGATCTGAAAGAGAGATCGAATTATTGTATCCTTTAATTCGACGCACGTTCGACCGGAATCATTGGAAACCGGCTCTCGTCCGTTTCGTCTCGAGAGTCGGAGACTCGTAACGAGGACGAACATTTTGAAAAAGGACAAAAGGTAAAAAAATAAGGATCGAATCGTCCTCGAATTATCGCAAAATTTACAATCTCGCCTATGGATAGCCTAGAAAGACGATGGAGTTTCGGGCTTTATCGCGCGTATGTCGACTCTTGATTTACGCACGCTCGTAAAATTCAAATTTCGTTTGGAAAGTGAAAACGCGTCTAGCGTGGCCCGGCGACATGCTAATCGTACGGTGAACACCGTGCGATTTAATCGCAACGATATCTAAAAAGTAGATAGGTAGATAAATAAATAATAAAAAATGCGAGGAAGAAGATTGACTCCGAAATGCAAACCGATCGCTATATCGACTTGCACAAACACGAGCAAGAGCGAAGACGAAAATTATGCAACGCGATAACAGTTCCCCTAATATCAACAGACAATGCGCCTCAAGATTTGCATGAGCTCGAGGCGAGATGGTGCTCCCTCTTCCAGCTCCATCCACTCGACGGCAGAAACACGAGGAAACGATGCACGCCTCGTCGACGGTGGTGTATCTTATTGATCATTATGATTATTCCTCGAAGCAGACTGCAAATTCACCCCGCGAAGACTGCGGGGCACGACCGACATTTACATAAGCAATGCATTTTGATTCGTGGACCCACATTGTGTCCGGAACGGGGAATGACATAAATAATGCATGGCGTAATGATCGAGTGAGCACGAATGCGAGAGACGGAGATAGAGGGCGACTACCGCAAAACGAGAAACGAGATTCTATCGCTCGTAATTCTTCGCTATGCGAGATTGCGGCACGCTCTTGCACGCGCTTCGCGTTTTCTACCGTCGTCGTCGTCGTCGTCGTCGTCGTCGTCATATTCGTCGTGTCGTAGCCGTCGTCATTAACGCCGTCCCGTACTTCTCACGTTTCGTTCCCTTTTAATCTCACCGGCGCGACCTTATAACGATCGCTAATCGTCCATTAAATTGATTCACGTTCGCTCCAACCAATTTTATACCTGTTTCGATTAATCCAACCATTTAATCGTATTTCCTTATCGCGACGTATATTATCCTTTCGATTCTATCACGAGGGACAAAGAGTAACGACTGGGACGGGATTTTGGGAGGAGATCGAAAAAGAAAAAAGAAAAGAAAAAATTCGATATCGATCTTACGATTTATTAGCCGACTGATCGAATCCTTTCCGCTTCTTCTCCATCTTTGTATAATTTCGTAAACGTTTCCAATGAGTTCCAACTTTCTTTCTTTCTTTCTTTCTTTCTTATTAGCATTGTTAGCTTCTCGAGTTAACTTATCAGGAGGATCGAAGAGAAAACTCGTTGGACGTGATTTAAGATCGAATTAATCGTATATAATGGTATGCTCCTAATAAAGTGAGAGTCGACGTTCTCTATGTCTAGTAATTGAGCTCTCAATACTTTGTATTCGCGCGCGTGCATTCGTCGACCGTGGGTGTACCTACTTATCTACATTCACATAGGTACGTAAGAACGCGTACACTCCCAGCATGTTAGCCTATCGTTTATCCAGCCTTGAAAACGAGCTACTCGTTTCGAGAGACACATATGTAATCATGTTGCGTGTCGCGAATGGTAACCGCTTTTAAATGTATCTGCTTAACAAAAGTAACGACTCATCGAGCGCGTTTCTCATGATAAATGCTTTTAACAAACTTGTAAATAATAGTTGATCGTTTTGAAAGCGGAACAAGAAACGAGCATTAGTCGAAACGAAACACTCAATATGCAATGGAAGGAACGCAAAAGTTCATATATTCCAAGATCGCGTAAAGAAAGAAAGAAAGAAAGAAAAAAAGAATCGATATAATATATATAAAATCGTTCTCGTTAAATATAAGACAGAGCTCATAGGTATAAATCATGGTATTATATACATTGACACGCACGTCGCGTCTAGAAGAACGAACGAAGCCCGCATCCTCTCGGGGATCGATATTAGCATTTTTTTTCCAAGCCCAGACAGTACCCTTTCGAGCTCCCATCGAAGATCGTAGTACGTCCATCGAATCGGCTTTTTTGTCCGATCGGACGTTCGTGCCGGTGTGAACGAAACTCTTGCGTGTACGACTTATATACGTGTCTGTTCATCTGTACGTGAATTGTGCAACACACACACACAACGTACGTACGTACACAAACACGCATACAGAGACGGACGGATGGACGGACAGAGAGAGAGAGAGAGAGAGAGAGAGAGAGAGAGAGAGAGAGAGAGAAATACAAAGGGGAGCCTCGCACGGGCACGGCAAGCGCTCGTGCAGATCCGTCGATAAGAGGTGGCCGCGGCAGTTTAACCCGGCGAGCAATTAAGGCGATACGATCGGTGCTCTCTCGTGAAATAACGTCACACCGCGTACCTGGATACGTGGATAAGTGCTACCTTTGTCCCTTTCTCTTTCTCTCTTTTTCCCCTCTTTCTCTAACGCATACAACGCGTAGGTGTGTTCTTATGCGTGTGTATGCCTCTATACACGTTACTCTCTTTCTTGCTCGAGAGTACACGACTCTGTTTACGCGCGTGTTTTGCATCGCGCTTTCGTACGCGCGATTGAACACACAGTACAAGAGATAGAGAGAGAGAGAGAGAGAGAGAGAGAGAAAGAGAGGACGACCAGCTGTTCCATGCGCTGCGGGACCACTCGACTCGACTTAATAACGCGATGCCACCGGCATTTCTCTCCCTCTCTCTCTCTCACTCTCTCTTTCTCTCTCTCTCTCTCTCTCTCTCTCTCTCTCTCTCTCTCTTTCTCTCTCTCTCGACTTGTTTCTTTGATAAGGGAACTCGTTTTCGTAAGAGAAAAAGTAATTCCGAAAAATAAGAAAGAAATAACTGTCATCGCGAGATTCTTTTGACGTTTCACGCGAGCTGCGAAAGAGAGAAACAGAAAGAGAGAGAGAGAGAGAGAGAGTTTGAATTTCATTTTCAAAGAGAGCTAATGTTTTTTTCAGGGAAAAAGAAAAATATAAAATATATATGTATATATATATATATATATATATATATTATATGTGTGTGTGTGTATGAGTTGTACCTATATAACAGTTGGAAGAACTTTCGTAGTAGATAGGAACGTACGTACGTAGATACGCGTGAGAGAAGAAAAAATATGTCTCTTGGGACTCGCATGTCCTGGAAAGCGACGAGACGAGGATCGCGATAACTATCGGCGATGAGCTCGGAGGTTTGTTAATCGCACAAAAGGGCGAATCTCGCGGGAAGAAGTAAAAAGAGAGAGATAGAGAGAAAGAGAGAAAGAGAGGGAGAGAGAGAGCGAGAGCGAGAGCGAAAAAGGAAAAGAGGTGCACGATGAAAGGAACGAATAGAAGAAGCGGCATCGCGTGCGTGCACGTTTTACGAGGAAAGTTAAATGTCAAGAGCCTGAGGAATAAAGTACCGAGAGAACCGCTTCGCTCCCGCTTACGCTCGCGTGAGTGCCATCGCCATTAAATTTTTCTTCCTGCTTTTCTCTTTTCTTCCTTCCGAAACTTGCGAGGCATATACCCGGTGTCTCGTTTTAAAATATCATGGAAATCGTTTGGCACTAGAAAATGTTCATTTTCATGAAACATTATGAGCTCATAAATTGTCTGGATCATAACGAAACAACGAGCAAAGATGAGCGACTATAAGAGACGCCGAAGAAAAACGGAGAAAGGCGTACGCGTCAAAGGGAAATAAAAATGGAGCATTCGTAAGAAGTTAGAAGGGAAGAAAAAGGATGAGGTGTAGAAGGGAGTTAAACGAACAGAAGGCAAAGACGAGCAAACAAAGGAACCTCGCTTCCTCCCGTTTTGGACCGAGCGGGTAATTACTGGTCGAACCTACTCCCGTCCTTTTTTTTCTTTTTCTTCTTTCTCTTTTCTTCGCTACCTTCCACCCACCCCACGAGCAAGTCTTCTACAGCTACGATGGTACGTCGAGAGTCGCTGTGAAAAAGCGGAAGAAAAAGAAAGAAAGAGAGACGAGTGGGAGAGAGAGAGAGAGAGAGAGAGAAAGAGTAGCGATAAAAGCACGAAGCGAAAAGTCCGACGAGGCGCACAGCAATAGGGCGCGGTACTTTAGCGACACAAAGGGAGCTCAAATATCGGCCAACTGTCGTGGCTCGCTGCCTCTCGACCCACCCCCCTATCCCTGCTTCTCTTCGCGTTTACGAGCTCTCTCGCTCTTACGCTTCGTCTCCTTCTGCACCCCTTTTCCATCGGCCTGTCAGAGAAAGCGAGAGCGACAGAGAAAGAGAGAAGGAGAAAAAGGGACCTGACAAAAGCACGGTAATACAAAAGCTCTGCGATAATAGGAAGCGCGGCAAGAACCACCCTACGCTAGTTCGGCCACCTAATCTGTTACAGTCATAAACTCCGTTTTTGCACTCCGCCATCCGCTACCGGCACCGCTATTACTACCACCATCAACGGCATCGCCATCAACGTTACCGCTTGCTTCTTTACGAGCTCTATACCATCGCCCTACCCTATAGAAAACGACACACTTTTCGGGGGAACGTCGAACTACGATCTTTACTGATTTTCTTCCGTTACTGTTCTCTCTCGTCTGTTCTCCTCTCGTCGCCCTCCAAGATGAATATCTGGTTAGGAAAACGTACCGATGATACGACCGACGACCGTTAATAACGCAGAAAGATCGATACGAGAGATTTGCTTTTTTTCTTCCTTCTTTCTTTCTTTTCTTTTTTTATTTTATTTTTTTTTTTTTCCATTTCATTTTTTTTCTGAAGGTGATAGTTCACTTTTTTAGTCCTACGCAATAGGTTCTTTTTTCATCTCGTTGAACCTCGTCGAGGACGATCCAACGATCTGAAGGAGTTTCGCGTCAAGCTTGACTGCTTCGGTAGAGGGGGCGAATATGTTACAATTACCGTCAAACTGAACGGCTGAGGGAGTTGTAAAAGGGTCGGGAGAGCCCTTTCCATGCCCTTCTTCTCTACGCTTACTCCCCAAGCGCGCTTACGACAATGCCACCCTTTTCGATCTCTCGGGAGCGATAGCATCCTCTCTCTCTCTCTCTCTCTCTCTCCTTCCCCTTTTTCTTTTACGAGGGGCACAGTGGCGTCGAAATGAAATTTCCAGAGGCCTCACTTATTCCCACCCTACACGTTTGGTTCGCGATAATCTCGTTATCTGGCGTCATTACGGTCTCAACCCCTCGAATACGTCCCTCTTCTTCTTTCCGCTCCACCCTTCTCTAGGGTAGGCCCTTTCGAAGCAATGAAATTCGAGCATGCGGCCAAATCACTCGAGAGCATCTAAATCGTGATTCTCCGGCCTCTGTCTACATGGGGACTTGGTCGTTTCTCTCTCTCTCTCTCTCTCTCTCTCTCTCTCTATCTATCTCTCTTTTTCCCAACGATCTGTTTTGCGGCTCATAAATGGAAGATTTCTATGATCAAGTCCTAAACCCCTTGGGGGGTAACGCGTGCTTCGATACCCTCTCTTTTGATACTAAAAAGCTGGAAGAAAGAGAAACGAAGAAATCGATGTTGTTTCTTTCCTTGAGTGCTATTACGGATATTAACGAGGAAAAGAAAGAGATAAAGATAGACGAGGATTTGCCTCGAAATACTCGACGGGTGTTAAATTCGATAAGGGATCGACGAACTTTCGAGCGGCGAACAAACTCGATTCGATCTTAATTATATCGTTCGCGAGAAGTTTCCGAGAGAGAAAGAGAGAGAATGCTGGTGTTATCGCCCACGGATTATACTCGTTTCTTCTGCTTTTTTTTTCCTCAACGAGCGCGCCGTTTATCCTGTTTCTCGAATCACGATCGTTCCATCTCATTCCAGTCAAAAAAAAATAAAAAGTACAAGAAGAAGGGACAGTAAGAGAGAGAGAGAGAGAGAGAGAGAGAGAGAGAGAAAAGAAAGAAAAAATTTACCCTCGTGTCTCCGCGATGTCGCGCCATTATCGAAGCTATCTCGTCGGTCGACCGGCCGTTTTTAAGAGCCGTGCTTGCCTTTATCTGCGAACAAGCTGCAGCTAATGTAGGTACCCGACGAGGTCCCGACGTGAGGACCCTACTTCTTTCTTCTTTTTTTTTTTTCTTTTTCTTTTTCTTTTTCTTTTTCTTTTTCTTTTTCTTTTTCTTTTTGTTACTACCTCCAGCTCGTCGTCTTCGTAGATCTCCGAATCACTGTAAAGTATTCGAAGGAAGAAAGAAAAGAAAGGAAGAACGAAAAGGAGAAACGATCGGACGACAGTGGCGTCGGAAGAGACTGATACAAATGATTCGTAAAAACAAAAGAAGAAAAAAAGGAGAAAGAGAAAACTTTTTTGGAAAAAAAAAAAATAAAACTAATAAAGAAATAAAAAATATAAAAACAAAGTTCGATAAAATGTATCCGTGTCCTTTGTGGAATTTTATTTTTGACTCGTCTCGTCGCGCGAGTAACGATGTAAAACGCTAACGATCGCAAATAAATCGAGGAAATAACATTCCAAAAGAGTGAGACCTACTTCGGGCTTTTGCTCGGTCGAATTCGTATCTGTAATTCAATAACGGGTTATATATCGAATAAATCGTTTTGGATAGAGTCGCTCGGGCACGCGACAGACTTTCGCTACGTGGCAGCGAATTCCAATATTATTCGTACGTACGAGGAACTACGAAGCTTTAGTTGCTAGACACCGATATTCTCATGCATACTAACTACGTCGTCCACCCTTCCTGTATTTCCAGTTTCATCGTTTCACCCCTTAAACGATCAGTCTCTCGGTCGTTGAAGCAGCAATCAAACGTTCGGAATAAAATCTCTCTCTCTCTCTCTCTCTATATATATATATACATATATATATATATGGTATATTGTATACCTATATAAAACTCATTAATTCGTAATTTTAAATATTCGTAGATTAAGCACTACCTAGATTTCGCTTGTAAACGTATCGTAACAACTTTGGGTTCCAATCGACTGTAAGTAATTAAAAAGCGATTCAATCACGATTTGACAATTCTCCATTTCTCTCTCTCTCTCTCTCTCTCTCTCTCTCTCGTTCCCTCAATAGTACCAATGAACGAATTAAGTAGAGACTCAATCGCTTCTTAATTGCTCGCAATTAGTCAAGTTTCAGGCGGTGTCGTCTAGAAAACCGACACAGAAAATTCGATATCCGGAGAGTAGAAACGAAGAGAAAGAAAAACTAAATAAGAAGGATAAAAGAGACAAAGAATTTGCCGAGAACGACTTTGAGCGATAGTATACCGAGCGATTATTCCGAGTCGCGAGAAGTGTACTGGCTGATAAAATGTGAAGAGAATGGAAGCGGAGACGTACTGTGAGATCATAAAGACCCGTAAGAGAGAGAGGGGAGAGAGTAAGAGAGGAAGAAGAGGGATGTAGAGAAGCAGCCGCAGATGGGATCGAGCCGGTAGTGGTATACGGTAGCTCCCATGTATATCATTAACCTCATCCTCGTTTTTCGCCTCCTCCTCGTGCCCTCTTCCCCCGGCTCTGCCATGCAACAGCGACAGCAGCAGCAGTGCAGCAGCACCTCCGTAGCTCTCAGAGCAGAGGTCTCAACGGTCCGATGGAACAGGAATCTCCTGTCTTTCTCGCTCCCTCTTCATCTTCCTCGTCGTACGCCCGATGTCGTTTCAGAGTCATCCTTCGTCTCTCTTCCACGCTAATATCCCGTCGAGCGGAACGAACGGAGAAGGAAAGACCGAGTGAAAGAGCTTATGCATGTGTCTGTGTGTTTATTATGTATGTGTGTGTGAGAGAAAGAGAGAGAGAGAGAGAGAGAACGAGATAGTCACCGTGTGCACAAACGAGTAATTAACTATCTCCGTATGAGACACGTGTTCCCACCATGCTTGCGCACTCTCTTGCTCCCTACTCATGTTCTCTATCTATTCGTCTCTCCCTCTCTCGCCCCCCCCTCTCTCTCTCTCTCTCTCGCTCTTATTCACCCTACGAACCGCGTCTCTGTTTGCACACACGCTCTTATGTTAATTCGGCTTAGCGCCCTGAACCCCTCGAGGGGCCGGGACTGGCTTCCAAAAATTACGAGCGATCACGAAACGAGGGGAAAGAAAAGAGAGAGAGAAAGAGAGGACGGGAAGAATACACGATCACGGAACCGTATAGTGGTCACGGACGATCTCCCTCGTTGTGGAAAATAATAGGGACGTCCGTGTATCCTCGTCTTTCGTTGTCGTTGTCGTCGTTGTCGTTCTTCTCGTCAGAGCAAAGCACGAAGGGAGCGTTACGTTAGGGAATAGGAAATAAAGCGTATGTCGAAGGGTGCCTAAGGGGCGGGACGTAGGGCTCGGGGCAAACGACGTACTTGGAATACTAGATGAACGCTGTCGAAGACCGGATTAAACGTTCTGAACTCTCTCTCTCTCTCTCTCTCTCTCTCTCTCTCTCTCTCTCTCTCTCTCTCTCTCCCTCTCTCTTTGTATATACGTAGATTATTTCATTGTTGTAATTGAGAAACTCGTAATCGTCGGTGTTGCGTGGCAAAGAAACAAACGAATGTACTTTCAAAGAATGCCCAACGCGATTAAGGTCGCAAGAACGATGAATATTTTCGACTTTTTTTGAATCCAATGCGGATCTTGCTTGTGATTCGCATAATACCGACGTTAGAGCCTTAGAGAGTCAACCATTTACTACTAATACCACTAGTAGTACTACTAATACTACTAATAGTAGTAGTAGTAGTACTACTACTACTACTGCTGCTATTACTACTACTACTGTTGCTACTGCTACTACAATTACTACTACCACTATTACTCTCCTGTATTTCGCTCGAGGCAAAACCGCACCGTGTGTACTTCGCAAACATCTCGCGTTCGTTCGCTCACGGTGATTCATCGTCGAGAGCAGTCATTGAATCGGCCGCGAAGGGCGAGCAAGATGTGGCCAAGCTTTGTAAGCTTAATTTGTAAATAAGCGAAAGAGAGAGGGAAAGAGAGAGAGAGAGAGAGAGAGAGAGAGAGAGAGAGAAGGGAAAGGTGTCGACGAAGAGAAGAGCGAAACGGAGAAGAAAAGTCGATTATCCCAGCGTAAACCACAGCAACTACAGCCTAATGGCCGGGTACTACCTGGCAGCGAATTTATCTTCAACATTCATCTTCCCATTAGCGGTGAATAATTCCGCACCGTTTACGTGCCAATTTCCCATTCGTCCGTGCGGTCGAGAAGACTCGCGTCGAGATTCCAATGTGAGTTTCGTGGCGTTTCTCTCTCTCTCTCTCTCTCTCTCTCTCTCTCTCTCTCTCTCTCTCTCTCTCTCTCTCTCTCTCTCTCTCTATCTATCTCTCTCTATCTCTGTCTCTCCTATCTTTCCTTTCTGACCTTTACTGGCTGAGAAAAAGATCCCGTGTACGAAGGCAAAATCCTTTAAGGGATTTTTTTTCCTTACGAAAAAATGTTTCGGCGATAGCATTGCTAATTTTTACCGTTTGCCCTCGGAATAGTGGAAATCGCGAGATTCGTGAACAAACGAACAAGCTTCGCTCGGTGTGAAATTCTTAAAAACATTCCTAATACCAATTCGTCCGCGCATACACCTGTGTTCGTTTATTTGATACTGATTAGCGTCTACGCTTTGCTACGCGACCAAATATTTGGTCGTTTCTCATCGTTCTTGCTCGACGACTTTCTTTTTCTCGCTCTGCAATTGGTATCCATGCCAACGGTGACCTTAGAGAAGCAACGAGAGAGTTAGAAGAGGAGGAAGAGAGAAGGACAAACGTCCAACAAATATTTACACGTCGCAGCGGATTTGCGGAAAAGTAGCGTGCCAGCAGCTGGACAGACGTATTCGAAAAGGCTACGTATGTATATGCTACGTTGCTACACTCTCTCTCTCTCTCTCTCTCTCTCTCTCTCTCTCTCTCTCTCTCTCTCTCTCTCTCTCTCTCTCTCTCTCTCTTGCTCTGGGTACCTCAACCATGCGAAGGAATTTTGAAAATCCACAAGACGTTGGATTTGGAAATGATCTCGAAAAACGATCGGACCCTTTTTCCAACGAGCGGCTAGTTCCTACGGGAAAATAAAATAAAGAATGTCACGCAGCATGATGTCGTTAGAAAAGAGCGGAAGGGCCTTTCAAGTCGGGGTTCATAAATGCAATTTTTCTGCTTCGATAATAAATATCGAGGAAGAATAATCGTGTGGAATCGACGTCGGTGCGTGTCGAGGCAACGTCGTTGGGCTCTTAACGACCCGATAGCCCGAAAGATAATCGAGGAGTCTTCGAGTGAGAAATTACAAGGCGTACTTAATCACGAAGATCGAAGGACAAAGAAGCCGTCCAGGCAGTCAGCCAGACAGCCAGTCAGCCAACTCGTCCGTGGCTCGAGCGGCTTTTATATACGCGGACGGGAGCGAGAACGGCCTGATCGAGGATAATCATTAAGTGTATCCTGAGTGCGTGCGCGCTGCCGTCCAATACTTACTTTCTTCTCTTCCTCTCTCACTCTCTGCGCCCTCCTGCCAACGACGATAAGTAATACCATCGTCCCAGCGATCGTGGGTCCTGCCTCGAGGCGCTTTTACGGCACGAAGGGAGATAAAGAACATGCTGGGAGAAGAAAGGGTGGGGATAGGATACCGTACGTAGTCACGGAAGAAGAGTCTCGTGGAAACGAACAGGGAGAGAGAGAGAGAGAGAGAGAGAGAGAGAGAGAGAGAGAGGAAGCAAGAGGAGATACACGACAAACTGCCAAGCCTAATGCCAATTAGTGCCATTCTCCTACACGAGCAGAACCAACAGCAGCAACGGCAACGGCAGTCAGAGACTGGACTCGAAGAGACTTCTACGGACTTTCTTTTTTTTTCCATTTCTTTTTCTTCTCTCCCTCTGTCCCTCCCCGCCCCCCCCCCCCTCTCTCTCCGCACCGATCTCCACGGGCGAGGTTTACAGAGCGGTTAGGCGTATTTATCGCCATTCGTATATGTACCTACGTACGTGTACATGCGCACGCATACGGGCGTATCCTCCTCGTCGAGTGGCTGGCATTATTCGAAAGGAACGTGCACGAAATACTTATGTACACTCTCGCGCATTCCATCGAGTGCAACGGGCCTCCTTGGACGCGCCCTTCTTCCCTTTTACGAGCTTCGATTTTATAAAGGCGAGACTAACGAGCCGTGAAAATCGTCGACGTAGTTCTACCTCCTATTTCCAAGGAGAATCATGTCCTTTTTTCTGCGGTATCGACTTCTTGCGGAGTCAACTTCTTGTTGGGACAAATTCAAAGCCCTTTCCTCGCTCTCTCTCTCTCTCTCTCTCTCTCTCTCTTCCTCTGACGTTTTTTTTTCTTCTATTTTTTCTTTCGGCCGTAGCGTTAAATCGATCGAAAATCGATCCAGCTCGATCTTACCGATTTGACTACGACTTTTATGCTCGTCGAATTCGAGAGTTTTTTTCATTTTAACGAGCCCGAGGCAAAGAGGAGTGAGCGTAATGTAATCGAATCCAATAGGGAGAGCTAGGGAGAGAGAGAGAGAGAGAGAGAGAAATCGTGTTGGTCGATCGAGGGTAAGAGGAACGAGTCCCTTTTACCCTGATAGAAATCGCGGGAGTGGATGGACCTCTCGAAGAGAGGTAGTCCAACCGCAAAAAGAACCACGAGAGTGGCCGCAAGTTGCCTTTGCCGTGGGCGCTTCGGAAAAGCGACGGATTTAACCACGATCTCGTGGTAGGTGATGGAGAAGGACGAAGAGAAGAAGGAGGGACGGAGGTATAACAGCGAGGAGAGGAACAAGATCGTCCAAGTAGTGCGAGCAAAAGGAGAAGCTCGTGGAGGAGATAAGCGATGTCAGCCAACGGAATGTGAGGTAATTCGAGAGTTATTTCAACGAAAACGGGTGTGTGGGAGAGAACGGAAGAGAGAGGAGAAAGGGAAAGAGAAAGAGAAAGAGAGGAAGAGAATCTTCCATTCTAATCGAAACGTATGCAGACGTAAATACAATCGAGCCGGCACAATGGATTATGCTTCGAGCGTGTAGATAGACCTCTTCGATGTTGCGTTGCCTGGAATAGAAAGTATCGTCTTCTTCTTCATCGTCGTCGTCGTCGTCGTCGTCGTCGTCGTCGTCTTCTTCCTCCCTCTCCTCCTCTGCTTCTTCTGCTCTTCTCGTTCGACTATCTATAGCCAAGCGTGGTCGAAAGATAAATACTCGAATCTTCGAGCGAGCGCGATCGTTGCATGGGGTAAAGCAACGACGAATACAAGAGGGGCAAATAAAGCACGCGAGGAATATAAATGTAGATGTAGAAGCGTATATTCATGTATTTCTTCAAATCGCCTGAGAAGAGGTCTTCTCTACAGACGACAGACGGATAAAAATTTATCGTCTCGAGAATATTTAGCTATCGATCTTTCGTCGAGACGATTCGCCAAACTATTTTGAGATTGTTCGCGTTGGTTGGTTCGACGCGTAAAAGAAAGGTCAAGAGTGAAAGAAGAAGAGCGTTTATCGGGTCGTATATCGAATCGTCGTTCAAGACGAAAAATCACGACGCGAGTACGTGGATAGCGAAAGGAGGAGTAAGAGAAACGAGATGATACGTTATATACGCGATTTCGGATTTTTGTGGTTTCAAGGAAACACAAGTAGCAACTACTTTCTTCGTCTATACGAACACAGGAGATAAAACTGAAGGGTGGCCAAAAGGGATAACAATAGGGGGAGAGAGAACGAGAGAGAGAACGTGAGTAAGGTACTCTGGAGCCCTTCTCCTTTGCTTTCTCCCTCCCTCCCTCCCTCTCTCTCTCTCTCTCTCTCTCTCTCTCTCGCTCTCTCCTAGTGAACCAATTTACGGCACCCCGAGGACCCAAGTAATACGCTTCGAGCTCGAGGGCTCGTTTCTGGCCATTGTTGTGCCCGGTCGAGGGATTATTTTGGCAAGATAGGGGGATTTACAGTTGCAGCCGTTCGTCGATCCGTCCGTTTCGTTTCGTTTCGTTTCGTTTAGCTACCCTCGGATTATGCGATTCTCGAGCACCTGCAACCAAATATCGTCGACACGCCATCTTTCTTCTCTGCCTTTCATCGACACCCTCGAATCAGTAGCTACGCTCCCCTTCGAATCAGCTGTCTATTATCGAGGAAAACACTAAAACGTTCTAACGATAATAATCATTCGTTTGCACGATCCATTATAATATATCTCGAGATGTATACCAACGTGAATAAAGCGATCAATTTGCAATGTCATTAAGGTGCAATTTCATTAAAAGAAAATCCTCTTTCAAAGAATCCCAACGCTTTCGTTAGTTAAATGTCTTTGAATACCGATCGAGCTCATTAAACGGATCTCTCCTTCCGAGCATAGACTTTGTTCTTCGATTAAGCAATTATCTCGGGGCATCTTATTGAAAGGGAGAGAGAAATAGATAGAAGAAACGAGACGACGAGAGGTTACGTAAGACAAAGCGATCGGCTTATCTTCTTTAACGTCGTACTCTCGTCGATGCCATATATATCCAATATGTACAAACGCATTTACGTACACGCTTTTATGACAAAAATAAAGATAAAGATAGAGAGAGAGAGAGAAAGAGATTGAGACTCTTCCGCGTGTCCTCCAAATTTTTATCGTGCATACAGCGACTGAACTTTTATGATCTTTTCCGTCTTCCGTCCGACCGTCCGAGAAAACGACCCTACTATTACTCCATTATCATCGATATCAAACGATTCTCCTGGTCGAGAAACCACGTTTAATAATGTACGACCAACGATAAGTGAGTTTCGACGATAGAGAAGCAATTTCGTTGGACCCTTTTCCCGAATTATAGAAAACTTGCGGCGCTTGGATCGGACGGTTTTATCGGTTGATCAAAATAAAAGAAAAGAAGAAAAAAAAAGAAAGGGAGGGAAAGAAAAGAAGAAGAAGTAGCGTCGTAATCGTCGCGGTTCGTGCGATAAATTTGTCAAATAATAAAATAAGTCGTCGAAGCTTTGGAGGATCGATTTATTCGTTATGCCTATAACGCTTGGTAAATTGAGTAGCTCGACGATACCGTATTACCATCCAAGTCCCCTTTACCAGCCGTTATTGGTTTTCTAGCGACCCTACTTAATAGCTATCGGATATTAACATGATTACTGTAAAGCGCGCGGCAATTAAGGGTAAGCAGTTAGCGAGTGTTCGATATATAGGTATACGATATATATGTATTATATATAGGGTTTCTCTTACGCGATTAGAGAATACCGAACGTAGGATATACGTGCACGGGAAAACTCACGGAAATTTACTCACGGAATAATTCTACGCAGCTACGTCCAAAAAAAAAAAAAAAAAAAAAAAAAAAGAAAATAAAAAAAAGGAAAGAAAGAAAGAAAAAAAAAGAAAAAAAAGAAAAGAAAAAAGAAAAAAATGTCTTAAAAAGAAAAAAAGGAAAGAAACGTAAAGTTCTATTAAAGATGATGCGTAACGAAACGAAAAGAGTTAAACTGTTTTGCGGGACGATGTCTAAGCGCGATACGCTCTCACCGTGTCGATAATATCGAACGAAGCTTTGTAAAGCGCGTATAATGAGTACGCGAAGAGAGAAAGTGACGGAGTTGCGCGAGCTCGAGGAAGCCGAGTAAAATAGAAATTAAAACACGATCGTGCGAGTGGAGCCTTTCTCTCTTTCTCTCTCAACCTATCTATCTATCTATCTATCTTACACACATCGACTCATACACGCGCGCAACGCACATAGGTTTTCTGGCTCCCTATATTCATTCGCTACGTCGACGAAGCGGCATGTAACGTGTAATTACGGTCGAGGCGAGAGTAAAACGAAGAAGGGGGTAGGATCGTAACGCTTTGCGAGTCTATATATCGCGTACTTCCCTCCCTCGGACCCTCTCCGCGCTCCTTTCCTGCCCCAGGAAACGTATAATGGGAGTATAATGCGTGAAATTTACCGGCCGCATCGGCGTAATGGACGACGTGACGCTCAAGATATCACCCGTGATTCCATATTTCTGCGTCGTGCACGCTCGCGCGCCCTCGATCTCACCGCCCACGTCACCCGACATTATCTCCTTCTTCTCTAAAATATGTTTGCGATCCTTCCGCGTTGATGGTTTACTCGAGTATCATTAGTAGTAGTAAGCGCGATAAATTAAAATGACAAATGAGATTTCAAAAGATATATCCTACTAAATAGAGAAAAAGAAATTATATATATATATATATATACACATATACGTATATTTGCACAATTTGAGTCGAACAAATCGATGGCAATTTCGAATTCTCATTCGAATGCCTCGTTAAACGGCCTTCGTATCGTTCTGGTACGATAAGAATGAAGAATAATCAGCAGGAATAACGTTTCTCTCGGATAATTCGTCCGATTCTGTTTAGAAATCGGAAAATTTCTGAAACGGAAGTCACGCATCGTCGATTCCGGTAATAACGGGCCGTCTGGCACGCTCGGCCGCGTCTCAAACGGGCCGCTTTATCGGCAGGAATTTTCGTCGAATTTCCGCGCAGACGAACGAACGAACGAACGAACGAACGAACGAACGAACGAACGAACGAACGAATGAACGATAAGGGACGCAAGATGGCCGATTCTTCTTCTCTCTTTTCGATCGCATTTTCTTTCTCCCATTTCTTTCTCTCTCTCTCTCTCTCTCTCTCTCTCTCTCTCTCTCTCTCTCTCGCTCTCTCTCTCTCTCTCTCTCTCTCTCTCTCTCTCTCTCTATCTCGCACATTCTCTCGTACACCTTCCAGTCTGTCGAGCATATCGAGTTTTTTCAGCTGCACACACCGTGTGCATTTGAGCGACGCGTCGGCGCAAACAAGCCGATTAAAGGTATCAATATTTGCCGAAAGCCGGGCTCCGCTGCTGCGCGCGAACGTGCGCGCGAATTTACGGAACGTAATGTCCACCTAATGTAACGTGTATTTTTCTTATTCGATATTCGCCTATATTACTCGCCTATGTTTCTTCTCTTTTTTTCTTCTTTCTTTTTTTTTTCTTTTTTTTTGTTTTTTTTTGTTCTATTCGATTTACAAAGAAGAATAAACGATGGATGATAGAATTATGCGCGGATTAAAAAAACGTATCTTTCGACGAAACAGAGATATGTATATGTATATATATCGAGGAAAAATAATTTAGCAGGGGAATTAGTCAGTGCGGACCGATATCAGGATGTTGCTTTCTCCGTCATTGGCGCTGACACGAAGGGACAGGAGGAGGTACGAGGACCCTTTCACGGAGACCGTCCCTTCGTCTCGTCCCTATACCCCGTGCGCCTGCCTGCTCGTGCTTGTCTGCCTGCGCGCCTGTCTATCTCTCCACGTGCTACAATATCGCCGTGCCGCATCCGGTGTAACGCCTGTTATTAGGGACGGGGCCAGATGAAGCTTTCATTATTCCATCGAAGTTTCCCTCTTACCCGACAACACCATTATAATACATAGTAATGACCGACTTTGCTCCCTTTTTTCTTTTCCTTCTTTTTTTTCTTCGCTCTCGCGAACCACGATTATCGTTATTAAGTCGACAGGCTTACACGAGGGACATATCCACAATTTCTCCGCATGACGTTCCATGCCAATCGATCAGCTTTTGTTTGTCGTTTTAACGGTAAAAGTAAATATCCGACGGTGATCCCGATCGAAATAGGATATCGTATACGTACAATTATTTCTTTCTCTCTCTCTTCTCCCACGCTTCTTTCCGAAAAAAAAGTACTCGAGGCTTCATTGTAAATCCGCGTAAACGAGCGATCTCTGCTCGAGCTCGAAAAGCGAAAGGACGGTGGTTAAGAGAGAGAGAGAGAGAGAGAGAGAGAGAGAGAGAGGTCTCTCTATACTTCCCCTTTTATCGAGCCGGTTTATGCTTCCTTGAAAACGATTGCGCGACGTTTCTCTTAAGTAGGGCTGCGCACCTTCCGTAAATGGAAACGACTGCTTGAAAAATGACTCTTCAACGATCTCGTCTATGTTGGCACGATCGTAAAGATCGTCTTCGATTTGGCTCGTTAAAAGTCTACGTTTTTCTTTCTTCTTTTTTATCTTTTTCACAAAGTATCCTCGAAAATGTCAAGTCGAGAAAGATATGTTTAATCCATTCATCTTTCTGATCTTCCTGCGATTTATGGGAACGTCTTGCACGAACACAAAGTATTCCGCACAAAGTTGCAGTATTTTTGGCACAGACAAAAACAAACCTCCGATGCCAAAGGTGCTCGTCCGGCGAGTTACTTACTCGCAATACAAATAACGTGGCACGCGAACGGTTGCCAAAAATTTGCCGTAGTTGAAATTGGATCTATAATATCGTCTTCGTAAAAGCACCCTAAGTCCTCTTTCAATGATACTATTAAAAGAACGGGAAATGTCCGTTATCTTTTAGTCGTCGTACGCGCTTCGCAATAGAATCTACGCCGTGTTTCTAGGTAGGACGACAACGAAGAAAACGTCAACTACTTTTGCCTATCGTATCCTATTCATAGAAATATTATGAAATCGTCGCGAAAACGAGTGAACGATCGCCAACGCGCATTAACGCAATACGCAACAAAGAATGTTGTTAGTGAATATTTAAATGAATATACGATCGCGCATGTGAGAATGAGACCGGAAAAAGAAAGGAAGAAAGAAAGAAGGAAAAAAAAGATAAAGAGAAAACAAGGAGCAAATCGTTTGAAAATATAAATACAAATATAAACGATGTACGGTGAATTTCGAGAAACACGAGTAACGTAGCTTCCTCTACTAAAAACTCGTTGGCGAGAGAAGAGAAGAGAAGAGAAGAGAAGAGAAGAGAAGAGAATTCTCGAGTCGCCCACGCATCTCGATATCTCGAAATGGCACGGCGGAGGCGGGAAAGAGCTCTGCACACGTGCGTCCGGGTCGACACGAGCACGTGTCGCTTACGCGGCGAGCCGTTTATGCTAGAGTCGTTCCTACATGCGTACATACGTACGATGCGCGTCGAGTTAACTCGCTCGCTCGTGACGAACACGTGCGACGTCGTCTTTTCTCCATCGTTTTCGAAGCCCGATCTCTCCAAATCTCTTTTGACAATGGACCAAAGGGAGGAAGCCAAATGAAAACGAGATTAAAATAATGTACACGGATTTCTACGTATATTCTCATACGATAACCCTGACGCTACGAAATTAATTAATATCTAGACGAACCATGACATATCTATCGTTGGCGGATAATCGTTGTAGAAGCGAACTGGACCTTGAAATTCTACGGGGAAAAGAAACAAGAAGAAAAAAAAAAAAAGAAAGAAAAAAAAACCTGGAAAAAGAGAAAGAAGAGAAAAAAAAGAAGAGGGTTCGTGTCACGAACGAGCAGCCATTTGGTACGTTAAAAAGAATTCTTTGAAGGGTAACTCGATAGAATATGAACGGTCGAAGCATTGGTGTAACGCGGCCCACTGCCTACGTCACTGAACGTGACCAGAATCGCCAGTGTACGTGTATGTGCGACGAAGCAAGAGAGAGAGAGAGAGAGAGAGAGAGAGAGAGAAAGGGATTGAGAGAAAGAGCAGGGTTATCCGTGTGTAAGAACGAGTATGTGTGCGCGCGAAACCAAGCAAGTCCGTCCCCCTCGATTGGATCGAGTTACGATGAACAAATCGCTCAAACCTAATAACAACGGCTATAATGCGAAGGGTACCTGCGACCCCTATGGAAAAATATCCTTTACGAGTCGGGAAGAGAGGGAAAAAAGAAAAAAAGGAAATATAATAAAGAGGCGCGATTCAACGTCGATTTTAATTAAACCGTCCGACAGAACGTGCTGCTTCCGTCGACGACCTTCTTCTTCCATCTCGCATAAATTATCTTTCATATACAATTTATTCTTCTTTTTCCTTCTCTCTTTCCTCTCTCTCTCTCTCTCTCTCTCTCTCTCTCTCTCTCTCTCTCTCTCTCTCTCTCTCTTTGCCCCTCTGCTTCTGTCTCCTCTCTCGTTTGTATCACAAATATAATTTATCCGATATGATAGACGTATGTACAAATATGTGTACTTAAAGAGAAAGAGAGAAAGAAAAAAAAAAGAAAAGAAAGAGACAAGGTTAACGAGCTTAACAACAATGTAAATCACGAGTATAAATCATCTCGAGAGTCGCTCGATAAATATGCAGGCTACGGTAAAGAGAACCACGCACATGCGAGAGGAATTCGAACCGGCTCTACGATATTCGAGTGAATGCGAAGGAGGGAAGGGGACAGAGAGAGAGAGAGAGAGAGAGAGAGAGAGAGAGAGAGGAAAAAAGACGAAAATAAAAAAGATATCGAAGGCGTGATGTTTGCTTCGTGTGGGAGCACGTAGTCGATACGCAACGATCTTTTGTAACTCTCGATAGACTTCTCGATAGGTGCTACTTGCTAGAGTCACGTAGAGACACGCATGTTTCTCGATTAAAAATGGCGTTACAACTAGGCGGCCTTTAAAAGAGTTCTCGTACCTTCGATAACGTTCGAACATGCGGAAATAATTAATAAAAGTTGTACGTGGGGGGGGGGGGGGGAGAGAAAAAAAAGAAAAGCAAAGAAAGGAAAAAAGGCTATTCAACGATTAACGAATCTCGTGCGTCGATAGTAAAATCGTTCAATATTTTACGAGATCCCAAAGTGTATATATTCGTATTTTCCTCAGGTAGAAGAAAGTCGTAGAATTTGAAGAAAGGAAATTTCATAGGGGGTTGTAAAAGTACGGCTCGAAGCCAGCTGCGAGACATAAGCCGACGAATGCGCGACAAGTAAACAGGAAAGCAGGATTACAAAGTAATATGGTTCGTCGTAGTACAATTAGAAACTTCTATTATGAAAGAAATATAGGTGCGCAGGTATATCGTACATAAACCATATGGAATAAGAGGATAAATGGTTAAAAGAAGGTACATAGGAAATATTTTCTAAGGAAGACTCGAAATAGGAAAAGTTGGTCGTTTCTACGAAAGGAGGGCCGGCCGGAACCGAAGCGACGGCGAGCATAGAGCGGCGCGCAGGTAGAAAATTGTAACTGAGAAACAGGTAGAGAGAGAGAGAGAGAGAGAGAGAGAGAGAGAGAGAGAGAGAGAGAGAGAAAGTTCCTTTCGTCCACCGACTTTGTGGCTATACTTATGTAGTTGGATAACTTCGATGCTAATGATACGAGTTTGGGGAAATGGAGATGGGGAGGGAGGGAGGGAGGGAAAGAAAATAAAAGGAAGACAAAAAATCGTTCGGTACTTACCGGATGCCTCGCGGCAGCAGCGGCCACCGCAGCCGCGTTGATTCCAGCACTGGGATACATAATAATATTCCTTGTCCTGGTCTCGGTTGTCTCCCTTCTCGCACGAACAAAATATCCAAAGAATTCGGGCTCGTCAAGGTCGCGTCATGGCAACGCACCGAAGCGCGAAAGGATAACCAACGACGTTTCGAAGGACGTATATAGAAAGTTAAAAAAAAAAAAAAAAGAAACTAAACAGTAGCGCCGAATTCGAACGGCGAAAAATTCGCGCGGGCTATTCCGTCAAGGAGGAACGATCGGAACGGCTGGAACGGCTGAAACGACTGGAACAACTGGAACGGCGTGCCTCCGTAGGAAGATTCTCGTGGACGATCCAGGCGTCCGTCCGAACGACGATCACGCTGTTTTCTTTTCGACGAGGAGGATCCATCGGCACGTTAAACGTCCGTCCTCGACACTTTCCTTTCTCATCGAACCGGCTCGCGTCGAGATCGCGAAGCCAACGACGTTATCGGCGACGGCAACGAGGACGACGACGACGACGACGACGACGACGACGACGACGACGACGACGACGACGACGACAACAAAGATAAGGGCGAGGAGGAGGGGAGGGGGAGAAAACAAGGCGGCGGCGGCGGCGGCGGCGGCGGCGGCGATGCCACGACGCCGTAGCCGGCTAGAAGCGTCGCGTCCTTTTCCCACTTCGGTCGGCGTCGGTCGGTAAGGCAGAGAGCTACGGCGGCCACCGAGACGAGAGAAACCGCGAGAAACGGACGCGGAAAGACGCCAAACGAAAGGACGCTTTTTCGGAACGGCAACGAGTTTCTCTTACCGCGTGACAACGATGACAAGGACGACTACAAATTTCCTAGATAATTCCTTCTCTCGATATCTCTCCTGTCCCGAATTGTATTCAACGGAATATGATTCCGTTACTCTTCGTCACAGTTTCACACCGAGAGAAACAAAACTCACAACCGTACTCACTGGGCACGGCGCTTTCGCCGATGCACTGCACACTTATCAAAGCAACTTGTGCACTCACTCGCGTTTCAAACTCAACGGGCTTCGAACCGGCTAATTTAATTCTCAATGCTCGCTAGGCGAACGAAGAACGCACGATTTTCGAAGCGTTAGTAGACCTCCGAGAACGCACGAAGAGAAGGAACCTCTTCCGACGACGTGCTCGGCGCGACTGATGGACGACGAAGTGGTGGGGATCGTATCCCCTCCTCGTAGCCGCGCGGCGATTCTCCCCACTCGACGGGACTCTTACTCGCTCTCCTTCTCTCTCTCTCTCTCTCTCTCTCTCTCTTCCCCGTCGTCGGGACTTTTCTTGCTCGCACCGCCGCGCTCTCTCTCTCTTTCTCTTGTGTATCGCTCGTTCTTTCTTTCAGCAGCAATGCTGCCTCGCTTCACCGCACTTAGACCCTCGAACGACGACGTCGTCGTCGTCGTCGTCGTCGTCCTCTTCGTCATCGTCATCGTCGTCGTCGTCGTCGTCGTCGTTCTTCTGCTTCGTCTCCATCTCCTTCTCGACGATCACTCTCTCTCCCTCTCTCTCTCTCTCTCTCTCTCTCTCTTCGTCCTCGAGGCTCGTATTAACCGGCGCGATAGCTCCTTCACAATTAAGTCGCGTTACGTAAGGGCCTCGAAAAGGCGAGCACGAAAATCACGGCTCGTTAAAACGTCGCTGCGATGTTCTCCCCTTTCTGATGGGCCCCCTCTCTCGGTAGTACTTTGCTCTCCCCCTCTCTCTCTCTCTCTCTCTCTCTCGGTCTCTTCACTTACATGTACACGGTGGCGCGTGCATGCCCTTTCGCATTTTCCGACGTTTGGATGTTTCTCAGCCAAGTTGATTTTAATGCTCTCTACCGAGTTAACACGATCGAACTCGACGTTTTCATTTTTCGACAGGACGGAAATCGAATCGATGACGAAGCATTCGACTCTCTTATCAAAAAGAAGAAGAAACGCCTTCTATTTTCTATTGTTATTTTTTTCTCTCTCCGTCGCGTATCTAAAACGCGTCACGTTAGCACGCTCAAACTCGCTCGTGTCGTTTTACGACTTTATGCTTCTCGTCGCGTTCCGAGAGTACATACGAAGGAGAAGTTGCGCGACTCCTATGTATATACGCTCGTCATTGGAGGGTTCTACAAACGATCGAAATTAGTCACGACTTTGTGCGTGGCTCATCGCCGATAAGAGGAAGGTCTGTGAATATTTCGTCAAAGTTTCTCTCTCTCTCTCTCTCTCTCTGTGTGTGTATGTTTGTGTCTATTTAGCCGCATCTCCGTTCAAGGCGCCCCGATTTTCTTTGCATTACGCGAAAAGATACGCCGGAGATGAGATTTAAAAATAGCGACTGACTCAACGAAAGTAATTCTACACGTTTGTCGCCTATTAATGATTACACCCATTAATTTTTCCTTCAAACTATTAACGAGTATTAACGGCCGATGTCTCGATTCTACCAGATAATTCAAAGTTTAGATATCGATCGGAAAAGGATCGACGAAGAAAGTCGAAACGATCTCGATATTGTACGGTTCTTAGGACGATTCCGAGTGCAGGTAAGTAAGTAAGTGAGTGAGTGAGTGAGTGAGTGAGTGAGTAAAGTACATATCGAGAAGGAGACGGGAGGATGATCGTTCGAGCGATAGATAGGTGGATAGATCGACGAAATCGCGGCGTGCCGTACATACGCGCGAGTATTAGCCGTCGTTCGTCTCCCTGCTTCGACCGACGCGTGCAAACAAATCGAAAGTTTTTCGCAAAATGGCCGTCACCGGGCTGACACGGATGTCCGCATAAACTCGCTCTTTCCCTCTCCTTCACCGCGTCATTCTCTCTCTCTCTCTCTCTCTCTCTCTCTCTCGGTACTCGTGATTTCCCTCACTTCCCATACCACCACAAATATGGCGCCTCCACCCGTTTTCCCAACCCCTACATACCGTGGCTGCATAAAGTGCGAGAGCGAGAGTAGAGAGAGTAGCAGGGGGTAGGGATAGAAAGGAAGAAAGGGCAAGAGAGAGAAAGCATGCTTTTTCTCTTTTCCCTCCTCTCGTTCTCTCTCTCCCTCTCTCACTCTCGCTCTTCCCCTGGATAGAATATATGTAGAGACGCACGTATCTCACTCTCGCTCCCTCATCACGGTCGCGAACGTACATGCGCGAGTGGTGAGCACCGGGTTGCTCGCGTGTGTGGTAAGGGGATGCCCCTATGTGAATATCGCGCAGCACACAGTCCCAAGCAGTTTCCTACTTGATTGCCGCTATCGTCCGGCAGCCTCGTAAGGGAAGCCGTCCGCGCGGATCGAGGTACGGCACCTCGACCAATCGGTGCGCCGCTGTGCGAGCCTTGGCCAATCGTACCGTCGTACGCCCCACCGATCGACGCTACCAGCGCAAAGACTCGAATGAGCGCTCGTCCTCGTCCAATCCTCGTCGTGACTTTTTCGATCGACGTCCACGCGTTTGCTCCGCGCGGACTACTCTACTCGCTCGCTCGCTCGCTCTTTCTCTCTCTCTCTCTCTCTCTCTCTCTCTCTCCGTCTCTCGTCCTCTCTCTTCTCCCCTCTCTCTCTATCTCTCTCTCTCTCTCTCTCTCTCTCTCTCGCCCTTGCGCGTTCTATGGCCGTAGCTATACGGAATGAAGGTGCTACGCGAAGCCGCAGCGAAACATGAAAAATAGGGGGCTACACGAGGAAAAACACGGTCGAGGGAGGAGGTGGAGAAGGTGGTGTTGGTGAAGGATGAAGAGGTGGAGGAAGAGGTAGATAGAGGAGCAGGAGGAGGTGGAAGTGGAGGAGGTGGAAGAGGACTCTGTGGGATGGACCCTACGAACCGAAACAGCAAAGGCTGTTCGGGGTGATGGTGATGTGGTGGAAGAGCTGGTGGTGGTGGTGATGGTGGAGGTGGTGGTGGTGGTGGTGGTGGTGGTGGTGGTGGCGGCGGCGGCGGCGGCGGCGACGGCCGCGGCGGCGATGGCGGTGGTGCTGCGCCAGTCGGAAGATAGAGAGGCCGAGGATGAGAATGGAAAAGTAACATAACGAAACGTCGATCCCATTACCTGAAGCTCTCTCGCTCTGCCGTACACCGAGCCCTGCTTTCGACCCTTAATCCAAAGAAGGATTAGAAAACCCCATTGTCATGCTTCGCGGAACGCAGGATGGTACGTGTATATGTGCGTGCTTATATATGCACGAGAGCTCTTTCTCATTCTCTCTCTCTCTCTCTCTCTCTCTCTCTCTGATTCTCGGAGTCATATATTCATCGGTTGGTGCATGGCAGAGGCGATGGCGCGGGACCTACCCTTAATGAAATAAATACGTGACGTGCCGCGGTGACGGTGGGTTTTGTTTATCGCGAGAACCGTGAGCGCATTTTGCTTTCTCTCTTGCTCTCTTTCCTCGGGTGCGGCTCTTTATCTCCTTTCCACTCGACGAAGAAGGAATATATAAGGCAGTGCCGTGGAGTGTTGGCGAAGCTGTCGGTCGCGCTTGGTCGGCTGCGGTTTATGCGAAGCCGCCTTGCCTGCCGCCTGCCGCAGCCGGTTTGCGTGTTCGCCGTGTTCGCTCGGTGGATACGTGTCCTCGGCGCGGCTCGGCGCGGCTCGGCACGGCTCGGTACTTACCGAACTCTGGCCAGAGTACGCGCGCGAGAGAGAGAGAGAGAGAGAGAGAGAGAGAGAGAGAGAGAGAGAGAGAGAAGAGGAAGGAAAGTGCCGCGTAGACGAGGAGCACGCGGGTGAGAGCGAGAGAGAGGAAACGATACCGCGAAAAGCGATGGCGAGCGAGACGCCGACAGGCGGCAGAACCAGTCGCTGCGGTCGTCGCGGCTAACCGCGCCGATGTTCTCAACCTGCGGCGACCTTGCCCGATCACCACAGATCTTGCGAATTACGAAAAGCCGCTAGCTAGATCGTACAGCTTTCGATCGTATTAGTGGATGGAAAAAGCGGACAAGAAGGAGGAAGAAAAACGTGCCGCCAGATCCGTTCGAAATCTCGCTTCGCGCAAGAAGAAGAGCCGGCAGATTCGAGCTCGTTATCTCGCCAAACTCGGCCGATGCGTAGGTATTATCGTTTACACGATCGATCCTTATCTCAGATCGGTACTCTTAATAATCCATAAGATGGAAAGAAGAAGCGAAATATAGGTAGTATCTAGGTAGATAGGTTCGTCTCTTTCTCTCGTGCGTATCGTTAATCTCGATGGAAGCTCCACGTTCGGAAAAAGAAGTCGTTATATCCGGGAATACCTTTCGAAGGTAGCGCCTCAGGTGGGCTCTCTATTAGTGTCATCGTACGAGAGAATTTCCTCCTTGAAAATGGCGGTCTATATACGAAGGGGCCGACGTAATTAATTATAATTGGTTGAGTGCACCGGCCAACCGCGCCGTCTCTCTCTCTTTCTCTCTCTCTCTCTCTCAACCAACGGCCACTTTATCCAACCGCACGAGAGAAGATCTCGTAAGAGGCTCGACTCCTACTCGGCAACGCTAAGATTGTCAGCCTTTGCCAAGAGAACGCGATCGACCGTCTTCGAGCCTCATTAATGTATACCACCGAGAGAAAAACGGACAGAGAGAAAGAGAGAATAGACGGAACTGCTTGAAAAGATGCCTACTGACTTTAGGACCAGCCGGATATCCTGCTGTAATCCGTACCTGAAAAGTAGTTACGATCTACGAGCAAAAGGCTGTTCCGAGAAAACTTGACTCGTTTTATAGCGCGATCCGATCGCAAAGAGTCGGCCTTCGTTGGATCGATCGCTATATATATATATATATATACACACACACACACACATATATATATATATATATATATAAAAATCTTAACGAGCGGTAAACATCACGCCCATGCCATAACCATTAACGCGACACGCTGCGTACAACGTGTTTTCGTACACCATAATCCGAGATTCGAGGAATCCCATTCTGTCTCTCGCCATCTCGCCCGTTTCCATTTCTCTGTCCACCTTTCTCTCTCTCTTTCTCTCTCTCTCTATAGAGTTCGATGAAGACCCAACATTATCCCAAAGGATCGAATTTCTAGATGAGGCTCGAAGGGTCGTATCGGGGTCGCTCCCTGACACGGTGGTCGATCGAGGGAAGAACATTTGGCTAATGTCTGCTGACTGTCGGTGGAGTAGAGCCGAACTCGATGCTTAATGGATAAACGAAGGCTTTCCCGCTCGAACGATGTTAGCAATTAAGTTCGATGGATCTCTGTGCTCATTCTCGTGATCGAACGATATTTGCTACGGGAAGGAAAGAAGAAAAGAGGGAATGAAATTTGGCGGAAAAAAAAAAAAGAAAAAGAAGAATGGTAAAAAGGAAAAGATGAGAGAAACTGATATTAAAACGACGAGGCGACGAGCGTTATGTAATAGCGTTCGGCGAAATAGGGAAAAAGGGTTTTTGGCAAAAGAGTTTCGCGCGCGCGCGCGAGCACGTTGACAAATGTCTTCCGCGGTTCTGGCACAAAACGCGGAGTACCGTTATCCAAATTACAAATAACAGCCGGGTACGTCGACGTTTTATCCAACGGGCGGAGACAAATTGGCTCGAGGTAGGACGGGCCAAGCTCGAAATTATCTCCCTTTTCGCGGTGTAACCGCGTGTCGTTGGACTCGGTTAATACCGGTAGTGGCTCGGCCGCTTGCTCGGCCGCTTGCTCGGCCGCCTGCTCGGCCCCTTGCTCGGTCTCGTGCTCGGCACACGGAATTAACACGGCCAAGTGTATTTATGGATCCGGCTCGAGCAGCGGCAGCAGCAGCAGCAGCAGGTAACTCGAGGAAGACCCTCTACGATCTTCCATCCTCTCCCTCGCTCACTCCCACATATCTACAACGGGTCTTTGTCTCATTTCGTTTCGCGTTCCTTCTCTCTCTCTCTCTCCTTTTCTTATTTTCTTTTTTCCTTTTTGTTTTTTCTTTTTCTTTTTCTCTTTCTTTTACTTTTTCTTTTTCTCTTTTTTTTTTTCTTTTCTCTTTTTATTCATGGAGCTGGATTAATTAATGAGCCTGGACAGGGAGAACGTTACTCGTTTTACGAAGCTCACCGGCGTGGGAACGCGTTCCTCACAATTTGTATTTCGTTAATTACCGCGAGAGCTGCGAAAATTCGAGAAGGCTCGTGCAGCTTCTTCTCTGCTCGTTATGAAATTATTTACATACCGTAATAATAATTATCTCGAGAAATTAAGCTCGAGAGCGCGATAATCGCTAAAGAATCGACTTTCTCTGCCGTTCGTTCGTTTGCTCGTTCGCCACGTTTCGTAGGCGATAACGAAAGAGACTCGCGAGAATCGATCGCGTTACCGCTTTTGCTCTCTCTCTCTCTCTCTCTCTCTCTCTTTTGTTTTCCCTTTCTCTCTCTCTCTCTCTCTCTCTCTCTCTCGCTCTCTCGCTCTCTCGAACTCTTTTCGAACGACACGATTAACTCGAGTTATAGCTTTACAAAGCCGTACCGTCGACGAACGCTCAACGAAGTAGCACTCGCATCGAGTGGATCCTTTCGCGCGAGGAGAACCCTACCGTTTTCGTCTAGTGTTCTCTATTGTGTCGGTGCTTAACACAAACTTTCGCAATGCTGATATTCGCTTCTATGGATCGCGACGAACGGAGAGATCGGTATCCTTTTGCGTTCGACGGAGCGTACAAGATAAATCTTTGTTAGCGCACTGGGCCTTCGACTGCTCGAGAAATCCCCAGGGCATGCTTTACGAACGCTCGTTATCGATGTTTAAAAGAGCCATCGAGACCCTCTCTAATTACTTTGCTTCTCTCTTTCGCTCGTTCTCTCTCTTTCTCTCTCGCGCGAGCGCGCGCGAGTGCTACTCACCGATCATAAATTATCATTAGCTTTGTCGCGCAAATAGAAGGGCGAATCGTCGACGTCGAAGATAATCAAATAACGTCACCCTTATGCCCCACGCCATTGGCCCACATCCTACTATCGCGTACTACGGTGCACGTCGTACACGTGTACTCACGGCGGGTAACGCGTGCTCGAATATAGTGTTATAGTGTTCTCGGTGCGCGCGACAACGCATTTACCATGCAGTCGGAGGAGACGCGTAATGCACGTTTGTAAAGTTACACCAGCATCGTCATCACCGCCACTAGCGGATCGTTACAACGGCAAAGAGTACTCGTAGTATCTATGTACGTGCATATGTACAAGAGGTAGGAAAGCTCGAGAGCACGACGTTTCGTCTCTATGGGGAGTGCATGAGCTCGTGTGGAAACTTTGTCGCGCGATAAAACAGTGCTAGTTGTTGCAAACGGAAAACTTTCCTATGACATTAACATCCGCAGATGAATTTCTCCACGTTCTTTTTGAAAAATCCCAAACATTTTGGATTATTTCTTTGACTGTTTTTTATATGACGATCGATGGGAGACAGAAAATATTTAAGAGTTCATTTCTCGAGATGCGGAAACGGACAAAGCGACGCGTGAATGGTTCCGTAACGTCGTGGAGTCAGAACGATTTCGTCACGGATTTACATGGAGCGAGAGCAAGAGCGAGAGAATCGGTCGAAAGAAAGGGAGAGACGTGGAAGAGGAGTAAAAGCAACGAAGAACGCTAACAAAATCGTGTGAGAGATTTTTAACGGACGATTTACCACGTAGCTGCCTCTCGATTCTCCCTAGTTTTCGTCCTTTCGAAAGTTCAGAAGCGACGTTGTGCCAGCAACGACACACCCTTCGGTCAGTTAGCGTCCTTAAAGAGCCCTTCTGCCCTCGAAATCTGCGCTACCCTCATCGGCCCATTTGCCGTTCGACGTTTCGTCACGCCGGGGGGTCGAAACTGGCCGCAGATGTCGTCCGTAAGCCTTGAGAGAGCGAGCGAGCGAGCGAGCGAGCGAGAGAGAGAGAGAGAGAGAGAGAGAGAGAGACGGAGGGAGAGATCTCACCCTCCGCAAAGTCGTTTTGCCATTGTATCTCCTGCTGAATACACGCCCTTAAATAAATCCATCGACGGAGAGAGCCGGTCTTGTCGAAAACACAGCCCTCATACTCTTCAGGTTTTGCCCTCTTCCTCATCCACTAGTCAACTAGGGAATTACTATATCTCGTACGGTAGTTTGCACTATATCGTAAAATCAGATGCCAAAGATGAGCATCGAGCGTGTTTTCGAAACGGCTATTATCATTTGAAGGAGAAACGTTTCGAAATGAATCCTCTTCGATGGGACCAGCGAGAGAGAAAATCTCCGAGACGTTTAATTAGTCGTCGCTGCTCTCTCTCTCTCTCTCTCTCTCTCTCTCTCTCCCTCTATCGTGCTCTCGAAACGGATTCGTTTCGTCTGCCACCTTCTTCTCGTTCATGATCCTTCTCCGTTCTCCACGCTTTCGTGCTCGCACGCACGAAGCGAATCAGCGAATTACGACGATTGAAATTCAATTCCGCGCGCAGCCGAGCGGCTAATTAGACGCAGTTGCGGTGGCAACGCCACGTGTTGCACTACCTCGTGCGATCGCGCGTACCCGCATAAACGCCCGCATCGTGGCATCCTCGTCGCTTGGAGAACGCGCGCGCGACTTAGCTGTACGTAGTCTCGCTTAACCCGCCCCTTCCGCCCCTCCCCCCTCTCCCTCCCTCCCTCCCTCCCTCTCTCTCTTTCTTACGCTCGCTCGCTCGCTCGCTCTAGGTATTTCTTCAAAGGACAGGTGTATCGAAAGATTAAAAGCGATTACGCAGGTGGCTCTTTCAAGGATTCTCAGATATCCTATCGGTGCTCTTTGATTTCTATTTTAAAATATTAATAAATGTGTTCGAAGAAAGGCATTTGAAATTGTATGCCAGCTGTCTATGGTAATCTATACATAAAAATTCCAGTAAAAAAATATTTGTCCGATGCGAATGAGAAATCGGTATCGTTCTCTTTTTCAATCTACCCTGAGATACGTACGCTTTAAAAGAGACAACAAAGAAATGCAATTAGCGAGGGAATCGATGAGACGATCGAGATTGGATATTATCTCTTCTTCGAAACAAATCGGTTCGTTAGAGCCTTATAAAGAGATAGGTATTCTCAGTTATCGAAGCGGACGAAGTCCCTTTGTCGAGAGCAGCCTTATCTCTCTACTCTCGAGGAAGCCCTCGTCTCGAAAGAATGTGCTCTCGAAGAGCATAATCCGCTTTTCACGATCCGATCCCAACACGACGGACGGAGCGGAGATACCTGACGGAGGAGTGAGTAAGAAAATCAGTGATCGAGCGAGCGAGCGAGAGAGCGAGAGAGCGAGCGAGAGAGAGAGAGAGCGAGCGAGAGAGAGAGAGAGAGAGAGAGAGAGAGAGAGAGAGAGAGAGAGAGAGAGAGAGAGACAAGTCCGGCGTCAGGCGGTATACGAGAAGGCAGGCTGTTAAGCCATAAGCCACAAGCCGTACGGCGGCTAAGCCGTAAGGCATTGCCCGATGCTACGATTAACGAGATCGGGCATGCGTGCCGAATAATTACTCATTTGCTCTGTCGACGGTGTAGCGTGGTACTAACCGAACATCCCGTGTTGCGACACGGAAATCTCGAATACGAGCACGACGACGATCGTTTATCGATCGCCACTCTACCATTAAATGCCCATATAACCAACGAGCGAAAGAGATCCACAGAGAGGCAGAGGAAGAGAGCTATAATAATAATGCATGGCTACGCGGAGAAGAGAGGACGCGCATGCATAATTAAAAATTCATCCGGCGATCGACGTCGTCGTTTGCATGTATATGTCGCCTATATGCTACCGTTTACGATGTCGATCGTGCTTCCAGATCGGTAAAGATAAACACCGACAGGTTCGCGCGTTGCGTAATACGGTGGAGGAGAAAATGATGAGCGATCGAGCCGCATTATACTAATTCGGCTAATTTCTATCGATATCGAGCCCGCTGCTTTCCGTCTCGATGCGTTCGACGTTATGAATAGTGACATCGACGTCGAGCCGCTCGACCATATCGTCGAATTGTTCGTTATCGACGATATACACGACCTAGTCCTAACGCGATATACGAATATACGAATATACGATATTCCTTTCTTTCTTTCTTTCTTTCTTTCTTTCTTTCTTTCTTTCTTTCTCTTTTCCTTTTCTTTTTTTCGATATAAGATATCATTCAATTCGGCTCACTAGAGATTCTTAGAGATATTTCTCTTTCGAAATCGAGCGGAAGTCGTTGGAAAATTTGCGAACGTTCGCGCAAATATCAAAGTGCAGACGATTTTACGAAGCGCGACGATTGAATTTTCGCAAGATACCTCCACCTTCTATTGGCTTCTCACGAGAACTGGTTCGGCTCGACAACGTGGAAATATTGTCGCGGCTAAAGTTTCAACCTCGACAACGATTTCTCCTCGTTTTCTTCTACACGACTTTTTCGCACGAGCGAGTTAAGACATGGATTTCTCGGATGCGCGCTTTTCTGAATTTTCCGAACTATCCTCGGTCTTGATATATCTCGATAGATTTCTCTGAGAAACACGAGCGATATCTCTTGGCGCTCGCTCCATCGGACCATCGTGCCTATGCTTTTACCCCCCATTTATTAGCCGGTTATCCATTGTGAGGGGCTATTGTGTTATTATTATCCCAGCCTACGTCGTCGTCGTCGTCGTCGTCGTCGTCGTCGTCGTCGTCGTCGTTGTTCTCGCCGTCATCGTCGACGACGTCGTCCTGGGCCCACACAGCGCTATTATTATTATCCACGAGCGCAGGAGGTCGTCCGTAACTATCGGCGACGGGCGGTGACTTAATAATACTTCGCTACGTTAGCTTAATGGGGGCTGCCGAGCGTGTAAGTCCACTAATTTACGTTTTTCCCTCTCTCATCCCCCGTCTTTTTGTCTCCTTCTTCCCCTCTTCGTTCCAGCCCGTAACACACGCACACAAGAAACGCACCGAAGGAACGTGCGAGCCGACACCCGCACCGAAGGGTTCATAAAAGGCGCGTTAACCGAATAAATAAATTCTACGAACTCGCCAGTGGCTTCGATGAGGGTTGTGACACCTAAACGCTCGGCGCTCGCTTTTTTTAAGAGGGCTGCCACACGAAGCCCGACATTTTCTCTAACGTCGACTTTCATCGAGAATTTATGACGCGACTCCTGCTTTCGCCGTAATCAGATTTACGCGCCCTGCTGGAAGGCATCCGCCCTTCGTCTTTTTCTTTCCTCCTCCGTTTACACGCTCCACCCTGTAAACGCGTACACGTAAGCCAAAGCAAAAGGGACCGGAAAAAAACATGCCGACTTCCCTTTGCTGTTAAGGGCACTTTGCGTTCCGTCCGGCAGTCAATTTTTGACGACAACAAATTTTGACGATGACACCTAAGCTCGACGTTTCCTCTTTAAGGGATCGTTCGGAAGACGAGCTACCTAAAAGATTATCTATCTTCTCCTAGAACATCAACTTTTCACTTTAGAAATGTTGTTCCTTTTCAAAGGTTATAAGACGATCGGAGTCTCGAGATTGTTTTGCGAATTTCGAAGGAAGGAAGGAAACGATATTTTCTTTTTTGAAATGACACGAGACGAAGACGGAGTAGAAAGGAAAATCAAGAGAGGATGCTCGATAACGATCGTAAACTTTACGTTTCTCTTCGTGACAATGCTTTCTCGCTTCGAATAATAACGAAGCTCGTGCGTACAAAGCGACACGGAGAGAGAGAGAGAGAGAGGCGCGCACGCAACCATATATATATATATATATATATATATATATATATATATATAGAGAGAGAGAGAGAGAGAGAGAGAGGCGGGGGAGGGAAAGAGAGAAACGTTCGTAAATTCAAGCGAGTGGAGGGCCTTTGGAGCGAGCATAATGGCCTCGGTATACATCGACGTGAGAGCGTATCTGCATATACCTCAAGAGCAGAACGGCAGCAACGGCAGCAAGGCGGCAACGACAGCCACGACGACGATTCTCTCCTGGTAGTCGTCGGTCGAACATCCGAGACAATGCGTCGTTTATCTCCGATCGACTTTCGAGAGACGGGGAGAAGAACGAACGAGTCCTCCTACATCCACTAACTCGTACACATAGCGTTATATGTGTGCCTCGGAAAAGAAATCTTCGAAACGATTAAATCAACGACGGACAAAGAAATATTTTCTATATTCTATGAAATATTTCTCATCGAGGAAAAAATTAAATTAAAAGGAACCTCGTTGCTTATACGAGATTCGATATTTTCATGACATTCGTCGTACTATTACCGATAGCGTACTCCTTTGAATTCGATACACCCGCATCCTTTGCTCGACGTTAAGACGAGCAAGGTCCTTGGTTGCGTATCTTCGCATCAAACGTATAGTACAATCGTGTCACCGACACAAATGCGAGGATAGAAGAGAGCAATAATATAAAGGAAGAACGGAGGATGGCTCTTTGCATTCCTCCGTTTGCTTTGGAGGATTCTCGAGACCTTACCCGTCCAATTGCTTTCTTCGAATCCAATCTGATTTAATTTAACATCGGGCCGAATGTTGAGGGAAAAGCTTTCGACAGAATTTTCGAGGGACCTTCGGTTCCTTCCTTTCCTCCTTCGCCTTAGTTCTGCCGATTTTGCTCAAGGACGAGAACCAAGAAAGGGAGGAAGGAAGAGGAACGAGTGTGTGTGAGTTAGAGAGGGTAGGAGGGGGAGGGGATGACAGAGAGAGCGAGCGAGACCGGTCGAAGAAGGCGTAACCGAGTCGGATGACAGTAAATAACGAGAGGTCCTCGAGAAATTTGAACCCCGGTAGAGTTGGAGTGGTCGAGCGTATACGCAATCGACCAACGGAATCGAAATTCGATACACGACCGTACTGCACACGCCCTCGTGTTTAGCGATGGTTTTGTTGTAGGAAAAGACGAAAGCAAGGAAGAAAGAAAAAGGAAAAAACAAAGAGAGAGAGAGAGAGAGAGAGAGAGAGAGAGAGAGAGACGATAGTCGTTCGATGCTTGGCACGTCGAAGCGGAAAAATTTCGAGGCAGCTCACCGTGTCGAATAATCTTTTTCGAGTTTCCGCTCTTCCTTTCACCTTTCTATAAGTAGATATCATTTGCGATTCATTTTTATTTTCTTTCCTCTTATAACATTATTTTCACATCGATTGATACGTCCATATAATTTTCCTTTGCCTTATTTTCTTCTCAAATTAAGATATTTTCAAGAGAGTGACCTCCATGATAATCAGCTTTTCGAACAAGTATCGTCTTCTTTTTATCGCGACGTAATTGCTTTCGTTAAAGTTATGTTCCTTCGTCGATATCGTTTTAGAGCCATCGAGATGCTTTTTAATATTCGTCATCGACGGATCTCCTACAGGTGTGTAGCTGACTTCGTTAAACGATTTCTTGTCGGCGAGCTCCATATAGTTAGGTATACCTACATATGTGCATACGTGTGTGTGTGTGTGTGTGTGTGCGCGCGTGTGTATCTAGATATGTAGATACAATTAAATTCAAAGGTCACCGAGAGGTTCGGAGCAATTAAACGGCCAAGTCGACTACTAATAATTAGTTACTCCATATACATTATCGTCGATACTCGCTCAGATCCATTTAAGGGGATCCTCGATTATCCTTTGCTCCGGCCCTCTCTTCGAACCGACATACGTTCAATGAATCTTTCTCTTTTTTCTTTTTCTTATTACCGATCGTAAGAACGATAACAATTCTCTTTCCTTACGATACGCGTACGTAGGGTGTAATAATCATGTCACCGTAGCCGTCTTGTAAATTTATCACTTTACATAACTTACCGACTTCAATCGTTTTACATCACTCCAGCGAATTCATTAACGACGCCGCCATGCCCAACGGAATTAATAGGATTGAAATAAGAAACGAGACAAGATAAACGTTCGAATTTTGTGCTACGCCAAGAAGCTCCTCTCTCTCTCTCTCTCTCTCTCTCTCTCTTTTTCCAAGTATCGCGTAAGGATGAGAGACGAAGGAGGAGGCGTCGATGCATGACACAAAAAAATAAAAGACGAGGATAAGATGATCATAAAAGAATTGGAAGTTGCTTGGCTTGTTCGGAGTAGAGGCGGATCGGTAAGAAATCGTTTTGCATAACGTCCCTCTCCTCTCTCTCTCTCTCTCTCTCTCTCTCTCTCTCTCTTTCGCTCACTCGCTTTGCTCGTGGAATTATTAGAGATTAAGCGGCGAGGACGTATATAGATAGGCGAATGCTGTGGCATCGATACACCCTCTCGTCCGTGGTTATGTACTACATCCATTAAAGCCATATGCACGCGCGAAGGTAGCTGCGTGGCGTGGGCAAGTTTGTACGTACCTGCCACTAATGCGCTTCGCCTGCATCTGCATAAGACAACACGATCGAGAAAGGAGGGTTGTGATAGAGAGAGAGAGGGAGAGAGAGAGAGAGAGAGAGGAGAGAAGGATGGCGAAACCAAAAGGGGGAGCAACCGTGGGCGATACTAATTATTTCGCCTTTCTTACACGCTCGTTAAAGTTTCTTTCGCGTGCCACACACGAGCGACGGAATGCTCGTACGTGTATCGTAATGCACACCGTTATACTCGCCCGCTCGATCTCAAACGTCTCGCTTATGATTTTCAAAAATGCCGCCCCTTTACGAATCGATTCTCCTTCCGGGTCGTATAAAGGAAGAAAAGGAGAGAGAGAGAGAGAGAGAGAGAGAGAGAGTGAGAGAGAGATTAAGGATAAAAAGTACGCTCCTCCCGATCATGAGAATGACGCTCGAATCTGTCTTTCTCCTTCAGACGGTTATAATTACGTAAAAGGAAAGACAGTTATTAAGAAGATGCTCCGATAAACGAAGCACCGTTCCGATCGAATTAACGACCTATCCACGGTGGTTCTTGAAAAGGTAAAGAATCGACGCGTTTGCTACCACTACCACTACTACTTTTTCGCGATACTCCTTCTCTTTCCTTTTTACACACTCGGAAAAAATGTTCGGGATAAAAATGCTTCGAGACGGCAAATCGATTTACAGGCTCTCGTATTAATGGCAGCGTTATACTTAGATACCTACGTATGTACACAGGTATGTGTATACATTATACGATAGACGGTTGATCGCCGCTTCGCATGCAAATCGCACGTTCCGTGCGTACTCGCGTACGCGAGTGTGCGTGTTACCTCAGAGAGAAAATATAGTAATCCAATCGCAGCTGATAAATCGTCGCACCAACGCCGGTAAGTGTAATGCGCGTTGGAGATAATTTAGCGTGCTAGAAGCTTACGTAAAACGAGAAAGTCTCGTGGAAAAAGTATAAGTGGTCGTGGCTGCTGTTGCTGCCGCTGCTAGTGGTGGTGGTGGTGGTGGTGGTGGTAGTGGTGGTGGTGGTGGTGCTGCTGCTGCTGCTGCTGCTGCCGGCACTCCCGTCGTTTGTGGGATCTCACGCTATGTAAATATCGCTTAATTGTGACAAAGAGAAAAGACTATCCAGTCGTGGTATCTCGTAAGAACGAGCAGTTAATTCAATTGCCATCCTTAAACGCGCTGCCACCGTCGTCGCTTGCGAGAGGGAAAAGAAGGAGGAAGAGGAGAAGGAGGAGAAGCAAAAGAAGGAGGTTAATCCTTCGACCGTTTTACCGGGATTTATCATCTCGATCGATCCACTTCGCAAACGTTCGCGTTAAAATTCTACTTCTTTGACATCGTCTCTCATCGAAATTCTCTTTTTATCGAATAATATTTCTTTTAACCGAGTCGACTCGTTTATACGGGAACGTCGAGATAAAGCGTATTTTTCTTCGAATTCCTCTTACCGCTCGCGCGATCGTAACGCGTTGCTTCTGCTTTCAAGGATGCATTAGTTTCTCCGCGCCTTCTCTCGTGCCGTAGAATTCGATTCGTAGAAGGTAGGGTAATATAGGTAGGATACGTAGTAGGTATTTCGCGTATGCGTATTCGATCGCGACACGAGGAACGTCCTCTTTCTACGCATTCCCATTCGAGTGCATTTAACGCGTATTACTTCTTACGGGTTACGTAAAATCGCGAGGAAAATATTCGATTTCTCACGGTTGCCGGTCGCAGGAGCGGTAAATCGGCAGCGGAACGAGAACGGCGTAACGGACGACACTCCCGTAATGAATTCCATGACATGGTGGTTGGGACATTAAGAAGCAGTCGGAAAAAGTGGGAGGGCGAGGAGGAGAACTTCTCCTGTCACCTCCGTGGAAATGAATTTTTCATTTGGCGCTAAACGCGCGAAACGACTCGTGGCTTAAGGCGAAGATTAAAGGGCGCGAACGTTCTCTGCTCTCTTTTCCGGCTTTTCCTTCTTACTCGCGAAAGGTAGAACGTAGAAGAGGGAGAATGAGAAACGAGGAGGGCGGTACCACGGCCATTATTTTTCATTGCGGCAGTCGCCACCGTCACCGTTGCGCGATCCTTTCCTATTCTCCTTTCCTTATTCCTTCCTTCCTTCCTTCCTTCCTTCCTTCCTTCCTTCCTTCCTTCCTCCATTCCTTACTCCTACTTCTTTCCGTCCATTCCTTCCCTCCCATCGCAACCTCAACCTCCGTCGTTTTTCCTTTTCCTTTGACGGCGAGTCTCGCGCCGGGTGTTTCCTTAAATTTGTATTACCGCCTGAGTTATACGAGCAACGAGGCTGCCACGAAGAAACACGACCCTTCTGGATTATTCAATTGGACCGTGCAATTTGTTTCCGTTGACCGCGTAGAACCGACATGCTCGTCCCGACGTTTTATAACGCAAACTTCACTGCTACCGATGTAATTCCTCCTTATAGATCGGATAATGCATTTTTCTCAAAGAAACGTCAATGAAAGAAATTCGTATGACATAGAGATGAATAGCTTGTAAACTACGTCGAGTTGAATTTTATAAAAATCATCCAAGATAAAAATGGTCAGCAATATATATTCTCCTCTTTTTGGTCGTAACTACCGAATTACGTAGGTGTATATCTCGCGGCAGATGCCGCATTTCCGATATCGTCTTTCTTACGCTTCTGACCAAAGTTATTACTTATACCCACCACCGGGGATATCAGCGGTTTATTTTCTCGACGACGAGCCGAGGAGAACGACGGAAACGACGACGAGACGAAGCCGGAGGTGATGGAGGAGGAGAACGACGACGAGATCGACGACAAGGAGACGTTGTGGGATGGAGTCTAAAGAGGAAAAGAACAGAGAGAGAGAGAGAGACAGAGAGAGAGAGAGAGAGAGAGAGAGAGAGGGCGAAGAGTAAAGAAGGAACGAAGGGCCTCTCCGCAGATTAGAGCGCGAATCAATATTGGGCAGCGAGGCGAGGCTTTTATCGGCGCTGAAAGAAATCCCCCTTGCTTCCTTCTTCATCTTTCTCGAGTGGGCACCGGAGGAGCCCGGAGTGAAAAGTGCGCGCGGACGAGAGAAAGAGGCCCCGACATTGGTGAAAGAAGAAGAAGGTAGAACGAAAGAGCGAGAGGGAAGGTGGAGGATTCCGTTCGAGCAACTTACCGGACTTCTACGTTCTCTCTCTCCACGCTCGAGGATTTACAGATTACGCGCTGGTAGACCGAGCTCGAGCGCGAGAAAAGGGAAAGAGAGGGCGGACGTCGAGCGAGAGAACTCAAGAGAGACAGGGTGAGAGAGAGAGAGAGAGAGAGAAAGAGAGGACTAGTAATACGGAGGAGCCGGTGTCGGCCTTTACGAGGAGAAAGAGGACAAGCTCCGAACGAGAGGGAGAGAGAGAAAGAGAGAAAGATGGAAGAACCGAGTCCGCGCGGAGTCTCCTGAGAGGGAAAGAAAGAGAAGGAGAGAAGGTTATATGCCTGGACCAATCGGACGACTCCAAGGGAATCTCTGGACCAATCGCGAGTTCTCTCTCTCTTTCTCTCTCCTTCTCCCTCCCTCCCTCTCTCTCTCTCTCTCTCTCTCTCTCTCTCTTCTCGGTGACGTTACGCGTTTATTATCGCGCGGGGAAAAGAAACGACTGTTTATAAATAATTAGAGAGGTTTTAATTAACCCTCGAGACGCGCTTGGACCGCCGCTATCCACTGGCGTTTTAATCACTCGCCCGGGTTTTGCTCGTCGACGATGAGAACAAGGAGAGGAGGATGGCGAGAATAAGAAGGTTGCGAGAAGAGGGAGCTGTCGCTGCCACTGTCGTTGTCGTTGCCGTGGACGTTGTTGTTACTCGAGGCTTCGAGGGAGAAAGAGGTACAACGTCGTTCGAACGATTCTCCGCGCGCTACTACGCTCGGACTCGCATTTGTAAAACTAAACCATCGATCGGTTGCCGATCGACCGAGTCACCATTTATACCAAGACCAACCAACACCGTCGTCATATCCACGACGTTGACGTAACTTCGTTTACCGGACGATTTTTCGCGAGATTCGCCACGTCAGAAATTCTCTTGCGCTCGGTGCCATTTTTATTATCTAATATCCCTTCGTTAACCGGACGGGAGAGTATGCGCTTACTTGTTCGCTTTTTCTTCCTCGTCCACTCCTCATCCTTCTTCATCTTCTCCTCCTCCTCCTCCTCCTCCTCCTCCTCCTCCTCCTCCTCTTGATTCTCGTCTACCCTCTAATAGACGTAATTACGCCACGATCGATCCCGGCACGTGATTAAAGATTCTTTTGGTATCCTTTCGCAGATTTCGCGCTCGCTTAATCGAGACCAATATCTCTCACCCTATGCTTTTTATTATTTATTAAAGAGCGAAAGAGATACCTATATTTTATCGACCGCATGTGCCGATATAATTTACCGTATTTATTCGCCTCTTTTTTCGACGATCTCGAAAAAAAAAAAAAAAAAAAAGAAAAAAAAATAAAAAAAAATAAAAAAGAAAAAAAAAGAAAAAAAAGCAGGAAAGAAAAAGAAGAAAAGAGAAAAAAAACCCGTTTGTTTAAAAAACAGGTCACCGCGCGAATATTGTTCGCCGCTGGTGTTATTTTTACCTCTACTTTCTTTCTCACTCCCATAAAGGGACTAAAAAAACAATCGTATCAATTTTATTCTTCGAATCGTGAATGCCTCGTAGCGTGCATCGAGTGTGAATTAAAAAATAAAAATTGCAAAAAGAGGAAGAAGAAAAAAAAAAAAGAAGGAATGAAAGACGAAAGAAGAAAAAGAAAAGAAGGAAAGAACGGTCCGGTGTCGAATGGCGACGATGTATATAAAAAAAAATATTTTTTACCGAGAAAAAAACCGGTCCTCGGAGCGTTTCTTCGTCTTTTCTTTTTCCTTCGAGTCATTTTTTCGTCGTCGTACCAACGTCGCCGTCGTTCCCGCAGAATTTCGAACGTGTCGGTAGACAGCGCGAAAGCCGTTCACCACCATGCCGCGCTCCTTCCGTTCGCACGAATCTTTCGAGATGATGCCTCCTACGGTTAGACGCGACAAAAGGGAAATCAAAAGTGGCGTGAAGCGGTTTTTACGATCAAACGCGCATCCTTCTCCATCTCCTGTCCCTTTCTCTCTTTCTTTCTTTCTTTCTTTCTTTCTTTCTTTCTTTCTTTCTTTCTCATTGTCAATGTGGCTTCGAAACACGAGACGACCGCTATTCTTCGCTCGCCCGTGAAAGAATCGAGTTTACCCTTTGGTGCCTCGCCCAAAGAAACGATCGACGCGGGATCGTAGAAAGGAAGGTACGAGAAGTCGAACGAGCATGTTAAGCGGCTAGAAGGTCCGGGGAGGGAGAAAAGAGAGACACAACAAAAAAGGAAGGAAAGAAAAAAAGGGATAAGAAAAATGTTTTACGACGCGAAACGCGTTTCGGGATAACGCGAATCCTTTGGCACAAACGGTATATGGCCTCGAAATCTCCGGCATGGTTCGTGCCTGGAAAATGCTCTTCTCTTCGAGTAAAGAGTATTCGAGGAGGGAGGGAAGAAGAAGAGAGAAGGAGAAAGAGGTCGGAGGGTTGAAAGGCGAGCGAATAAACTCGCATATATTCGCCGCAGACGGTAGAACTTATTGCAGGAACTTCATAGGGCGAAGGAACAGCGACTTTTGAATATCTCCGTTTCTCGCGAGCCGTCGTCCTCGTCGTTGTCCTCGTCGTCGTCCTCGTCGTCGAGCAGAGTATCTCGCGAAACTACCGGGTAACGTTCTTGGTTCAATGTGTAATAATACCGAGCGAGCTCTTAAACGAGTTCTCGAGAAGAACTCGCTGGGAAGAGACAGGGGAGTGAGAGAGAGAGAGAGAGAGAGAGAGAGAGAGAGAGAGAGATAGGGGGATTCTCTGCTTCGGAGGAGAACGACGTCACGTAATCCGTGGACGACTCCATCGGCTCTGCGAAATCGTCAAAGTTTCCGGTATTCTGTGCGCGGAACCGTCGACATTGCGTTCACCTTGCACGCGTACAAAGATTTTCAAAGAGAAAGAGAGAGAGAGAGAGAGAGAGAGGGAGGGAGGGAGGGAGAAAAAGAGAAAGAGAGATAAAGTAGAAGAGATTTTCTACTTGTATTCTCGCTTTGAACTTTGAATCGTGACAAAGTACTTTTAAAACCATTTGCTCGGAATTGGACCCGAGCTCTCTTCTGTATTTGAAACAAAAATATAAGAAAAACTCTTCTAATGTAAGGATTTGAAGTAGAATCTGAAATAAATCATTTAACGTAATCTTTACTTAACATATTTTCACGGTCGATTCTTCGAGATCGTTTCTTCTTTCTCGATAGAAAATTAATACGATACGTAGTCCATCGTCATCGTCGTGCGCGTACCAACAAGTACTACGTTTGGAGCGTACAAAATCGTATGGTTTCCGGTCGAGCGGTTCGGCGAAAGGATTTATTATGCCACGAAGCATGAAGAGAGAGGAATGAGAATTGGAGAAAGAGAGAGGAGCCAGACCGAGCGTGACCCGTACGCCCGTCGTATTATGGACAACGTGAATCGGCACTAAAAAGAACGTATACCACTCTCTCTCTCTCTCTTTTGGTGCACCCTGAATCACTCCCGCGTCCCTTCCTCACCAAGGAAAGCCCCATTGTTTTCTTTATTGGAACCTCGCTGCGAATCGAGGAGGGATGGGCACGATGTAAAAGGCCCGGCCGATGGACCATGGAAAAGGGGGTAATTATATGGGCACCGCCCTGAGCTCGGGCAATCACGCGACCGTAATCTATCGTCGATTCGCGAGAGAGGACGAGATGGATAGAGGGAATGAAGAACAGAGAGAGAGAGAGAGAGAGAGAGAGAGAGGAAACGAAGGACTAATGCCGGTATCTGTGGGCTCGGACGCGTCTCGATCAAGGCTCCCTTTTCTATTGCCGTTCGTGAGAACGCATTCCACGTTAAAAATTTCGATAATAATTTCGTCGGATGTTATTTGTGTCCAAGAAAGATTGATTTTCTTCTTTTTAATTTCTATTCGAGTCACAAGTAAATCGGGGAGAGAAAAAAATCGTCTAACATTCGTATCGTTCTATTTATTTGGATAACTGCACCCCTCTATCATTTATTCGTTTATCTAATTGAACGTCACGCTGAATTAGAAATCATCGGCTTAACCAGATGTCAAAAAAAAAAAAAAGAAAAAAGAAAAAAGAAAAAAAAAGAATCGCACAAAGTCGATCCGTTCGTATTACTTTTCAGAAGGCATCGATCCATTATGCACAATAGAACCGTATGGATACTCTCGCGTACATTTATGTATACACGACTCGAGGTGAAGAATAAGAGGGGATGGAAAGGGTGACCCGATTAAACAGGGGTTAGAACGACGTTTCGGGGTGGCAGCGACGGCGACAGACTTCTCAATGAGTTCCTAAAGCGAAAGAGGTTTCTCCAGTGTAGTCCCGTCCCTCTCCTTGTTCGAATTCTCTCCCCTGTGGATCCGGATGACACTCCTTCTATCCCTCGTATACATACAGGGTGTTCCATTTAACACGATCGTCTCAAATACATCCGTCCCTTCCAATTAAACGAATGTAGTCGATTGTGCAAAGAGAGCGATCTTTAAAGATATAGGTATTTATCATTTTCATTTCATCGATAATATTTCCATATGACTTGTAAAAAAAGATGTACGACGATCGGCTTCTTTCGCGTATCCCGTGTATTCATGAGTCTTAAGAGATTAAAAAAAAAAAAAAAAAAAAAAAAAAAAACAAAAAACAAAAAAAAAAGAAGGAAAAGGAGAACATTTGGATTCATTCGACGAGGTTAATTTTAAAAGCAAATAATTTTCGATTAATTTCATTAAATGGTTTCACCCTGTATAGGTGGAAGCACCGAAGGTGTTGGCTACGAGGGGTTGCAAAATAACAGATTTCCCAGACGCACGCACCCTCTCCACTTTAGCATTTCAACCTCGGAGCTATCGTGAAAAGGACCAAGCTCGAAAGAGGAGGAGGAGGAAGACGTAGAGAAAAAGGCCGGGAATGGGGGGAGAAGAAAGCTTTTCTTTTCCTCGACTTTTCTCCTACCTTCGCCCTTCGAGTCCCTTCTAACGAGACGTGGCAAAGTTCTCGGAGGGTAGATCTTACCTTTTTTTCTTTCGTTTTTTCTCCTCCTTTTTTTTCTCTACTTTTCTCTTCTCTTCTCTTTTCCTCTTGCAGTATGTATATAAGAGAGAACGACGGTAGTTCCTCGTGGGTCAGCCCGTTGCTCCTGAAAGGACCCTTCCACCCCTGACTCTGCTGCTGCTGCTGCTGCTGCTGCTGATTAAGGCATAAAAGACAGAGGGTATATATATATATATATATATATATATATATTTCTCTATCTCTTTCTCTTTCTCTCCATCTCGGTGGAGTCGAGACGAGATGGGGAAAAAGAAATTTGTTCGGGGGACGAGGCGACGGCTGAAGAGCCGAAGGGTGAGTTTCGAGGGTGAGAGAGAAAAAGAGAGCGGTGTAAATAAAAGAGAGAGAGAGAGAGAGAGAGAGAGAGATACCTAATTGTAAGTACATTATACCTTCGGGCCAGTTGGGATTATGCGGCTACTTCTTTATCGCTGACAGTGGTATCTTTTATCTTTAATTCCTCCAGTTCTCGTTCCGATTATAACCGGAATACCTTTCTTTTTCTCTCCCTCTATTTTTTTTCCCTTTTTCTTCCTATCTTTCCTCTCGAAGAAAGAATTTCGTTCGTTTCGAATTAGTCGCATGGACCCCGCGAGATATCCTTTCTCGTGTCGGGCACGCTCGACTAAGCGCATAATTCGTCGTTAGTAATAGACGTACGACGAAGCAATTATCGAACGGCCAATTAAGAGCAATTAGCGAACGGTTATCGAAGTAATCGTAGCTGCGGTAAAATATCTTAATCGAAAAAGCAAAGCCAATGAAATTTTTCCACCGATCGCGATAATAGCGAGCGGACAAAAGAAGCGAGAGGTTTTTCTCGATGGGGCAGATCTCTCGATGGTCGAGTTCGGTCTCGAACTCGAATCGATATATACCTAACCCCCTCCTTCTGCTCCTCCTTTCTTTCTTCCTTCCTTCCTTCCTTCCTTCCTTCTGTCGGTAGCGTCCCCGCCGACCCTTTGTCGCGGGGAATAAAGGAAAATAGCGTGTGCGGCTTTCGTCGTAAAGGAAAGACGGTAAGGGCGGAGAAAACGAGAGCGATGCCGGTCCTCTTTATTTCACGAGGAAACCCAAACCGCAAGCAACAACGAAGCAAAGCCCCGTAATTCGCCTGCGAAATTGCGAGCTCCGTCGACTCGAAAACTCTCTCTTTCTCTCTCGCTAAGATTTCGCATACCACATCTTTTGTCCGTTTTCAATCGGTTTCCGATCCACCAGACCAGACCTTTTCTTCGTTGGCACAGTACCGTAAACGTCCTACGTCGGCGCCCCGTTTTTTGCTTTTCGTAAAACCCGCAATACGATGTTTTTTTTTTTTTTCGTTTCGAAATAGATACTTAGGAGGTTGTTTGGACAGTTTGCTAAGATTTTCGATAGAACAAAACGATGAGATACAAAAAGGAAAAAATATTATTCTCTTTGACTTTTTCGAATGTTCTTTCGATTAAATGTCTCGTCGTTCGTACACCCACGTAACATCCTTTTTCCTTATTTACTTTTCGAGTAGACCCTCGAACAAATCCTTCGTCATTTCCGGCAGATGTAATGACGAATATTCTAATTCGTTTCGCGTCTAGAGATAACGTGGCCAGCGTTAGCTCTCTTTCAAAAAGAACAGCTGCATATCTATGTTATTATCCCTTTTTAACTTTATTCCTTTTCCTTATTTTATTTCTCGCGCAAAGATCCGAACTAGTCGCTCTTATCGTATCGGACGGAGCACGCTTAGCGAGACAGAAGAGAATGAGGTACGTGTCGATTCGTTTGTAGAGCTCTGTATGTTTACACCTAATGTGTAGGTCAGACGGCACGCGAAGGTATAAAAGGAGAAGGAGAAAACAATTTATATAGGAACGTAGATAATAATACGTGATAAATACGTGAAAGAATTCGTTGAGTTTACGTCTATATCTTTCCCTTGGTTTTTTTTTCTTCTTTCTTTTTTGTTTTCTTTTTCTTTTTTCTCTAATTACCAAGTCGGCAGGCAAAACAGAAATACTCGCTCGTATCGATACGAATTTAATTTATAATACGAAAGGCGTGCTTGTTCACTACTGGGATTAGAAACGATCGCGTCGCCAATCGAGTCGGTCAACCACCGAGCGGCTCTTGACACCTCGTTTCTCCGCTTACGGACAACTGGAAAATACGCTGAGCTCGTAGGCGTTGCTTTCCTATGACGCGTTAACACGTTCCACATCCAACCCTATTTAGAATCCAACTCGTTGGCTCGTTGTACGTGCTCGAGTAACGGAACGAACGGGAGTTCGTCTTTTCTTTTCCTTTTTCGTCTCTCGTTCTTCTTTCTCCTTCGTTCGAGCCTACGCCTTCCGTTGAAAGCGAATAATCGTGGAAACTCAATCAAGAAAACAGGATGAACTTAAATAAATATAAAACTAAATACGAAGCATCGATAATAGCTCGTATCAAAGACAATGATACGACTTTGATTAAGTCTACGAACGCGTGAGTATCTTAAAAATCATCTGGATTTAAGCTAACGAGATAAGAAATGTTGGAGGGTAAATTCGCAAAGACTATTGGTATAACGGATAAAGATCACTGCTACGTAAGTAAGTACTTACCATCGTTCTACTGCGGAGAACATCGTAGTCGTGCTTGTTTTGTTCTCAAGTCACGTTGTACGGAAGAGCTCCTGAAACAGAGATACATCGAGTACCCTGGTTCATCTAGTACTTTCCTTCGGGGGTAATCGAGGGATATAAGGAACTATGTAGCGAATTTTATTGCCTGACAAACGTCCCCTTCATCGCGATACTTTCCAATATATAAGACATAACTTTCAACACGTTGTGAAACTACTAATACAACAGAGCAAAGAATTAATCAAATGTATGTAGCGGATGAAATTATTTCTACGTTCGAAGGAACATTGGGAAATCTTGAAATCGTAATGTATTATGGAACATGAAAGATCCAAGAAACGTATTACGCTAATCCTGGCCTGTTTTACGATCACATGCCTCGGTGGATTTGGAAAACACCCAAGAAAACCATTTCCATCTTATCTCTTTTTCTTCTTCCTCACCCTGAACTTTAGAACAAGAGTCTACGTGAATTCAAGAGGGCGAGGAAGCAAAGTCAATTTCTGGGCGAGATGCCACGAGGTTAATGGCTCTATGTCGTCATAAATTGGAGGTCCGGTGTGAAAGCAGCCTAAACCGAGTTCCATCTCGATTTCTTCTTTCTTTTCTTTTCTTTTTCTTTTCTCCTTCCTTTTCTACTAGCTCTCTACGAGCCACCACGTCGCCGTGCTCTCTTTACCTCGGTAACAAACAGGATACAGGTACTCTGGATTCTCTCCTTTTCGATCTCCTTTCTTTCTTTCTTTCTTTCTTTCTTTCTCAAGGTAGAGCCTGGCACAAGCTCGTCGAACGATTTATTATCCCGACCGTCTTACTTCGAGCTCCGGCCCGTTTAGCCGCTGTTTTTCCCCTCGTAAGGGGTAGTGGTGAGAGAGAACGTGTGGAAGGAAGACGATTGGGAAGGGTCGCTGGGTAAAGGAGACAGACAGAGATAGAGAGGAAAGTTGGAACGAAGTAAGGTGGATCGTTGCCGTTCCATCGACCACGAGCAATTGGCAGCGACAGCTATTTGCTCGGATCGTTCGTCCGCAATATTCGTTCGTATACTCGGCCGCAAAAGTGTCCTCGAGCGTGACGCTTTCAACCTTTTCTTGAACAGAGAGAGAGAGAGAGAGAGAGAGAGAGAGAGAGAACTAGAAGAGAGTATGAAACATCGAAAGGAAAGATCGCGTCGCGTAACAGGTCGCGTTAATTCCTTGTCGACCGGTGAACCGGGTTTCGAGCAAACAAACGATCATCGTCGACTCTTCAAGGTGGTAGACGATAAAAAAAAAAGGAAAAAAAAGGGGAAAAAAAGGAACGCGTTCGGGGATTAAGCTTCGGAGCCGTGAATGGAGACGTTTTTGTTTAACGAAAGGCAAAGAGAAAAAGAGGGTAAAGGGACTCGTAAAAGAGAATTGAAGCCGTGCGAGCTGATCGAGCACCTGCTCCGACCGTACGAGAAGCACCTATATGTATAAAAAGAAAGACAAAGAGAGAGAGAGAGAGAGAGAGAGAGAGAGAGAGAGGGAAGGCTCCCTGGCTAGAACTCGTGAAAATAATTCCGCTCCCTCAAGGCTCTCGAGTAGTAGTAGGTATAGTACACGCCGTGACAATGGCCTACGTCGTACGTGGCCCGTGTTGTCGTCCTTTATCCCGTTCCCTCGCGCTTAAACGGGATCGGGCAGGTGTTTCCATTGTAAAGGACCCTATGCCAGGGCCTTCGTACGATGGCACAGCCTCGACTATTACCAACCCACTTCTCTTTCTCGACGAAGAAGGAAACGGCTCCTCCTTCGTAAAAAGCTTTCGAATAGGTTCGATCGATTCTAGCAGCACATAACGTCCTAACGTTCCATCACGGACTGTACTCGATTCTGGAGCACAGCGTACGTACGTACGTACGTACATAAGTGTTCCGGTTAAACGATGAACGATGACGTTTTACTCTGTAACGAGCCACTCGCGAATTATCGCCCCTCGAGTACCAAAACCGCTCCGGTGCACTCTTAACCTTAACTACGGTTCGCAATTGGCTCGTAATCGTGCTGCCACTTGGCAACGAGTCGAGTCCTTTCGAAAATAGGCGCGATTCGCTATCGTTCGATAGTATCTATCTATATACCCGGCCTTGTTGATGGCGCCGAATCCGACAATGCTTAATTATAGAATTCATCGGTTAAAATACAAATTGCTCCAACCAATGGATCCAGTTTCGAGAAATTAGAGTTATATATATATATATATATATATATATATATATATATATATATCTAGATTAGAAGTATATCTATAGAAGTTACATATAGTTTCCAATATTCGTTGTTGCACGTACATGAGTAAGTATGTAACTTGAAAAATTCACATGTAACTTTAACGGAATATAGAAGGTAAGTATACTTCTTACGATTACTCGGTAGAAAAATGAAATTCCACCGAGTAAAGGTGAAAATGCTTCGCGTTGGTTAAATTTTTCTCGGCGAGTCACCTCCTTTCGAGTATGCTTGCACGTAATTTCTTTCTCGTTCGCACGAGAAAATAAAGAGAATAAAAGGAAATGTGAGAGAGAGAGAGAGACATGCACGTACAGCTGTAATCTCGTATGTGCGAGTTATAATGTTGCCAGGGATGACAAAAACGCAAGAGGTCGGTTAATTAAAATCATGTCTCAACACTTCGAGGCTACGCGCGAGTTATTCGCGCTCTTCGGACCTTTTTAGAGTGCCGACTGAACTTTTTTTTAATATTTTTATTCTCACTGGGAATCTCAAATACAACCACCTTTTCCCCTCTTTAATTTTTTTTTCCCTTTTTTTTTGTATAATAATAATTTGAAACGCGTCAGGAAATATCTAAATTATCTGCAAGGAAATGTAAAACATCGATTTTTCACTTTATTCGATCGTTTTCCCGATGAAAGACAAGAGAACGAAGCTCGATCGATCGTACAAGATAATTTCTTTCGACGTAGCTCAGCAACCCTCGTGAAACTCTCTCTTTTAAATATTTGCACGAGCACTCTCGAGTTATCGGCGTGCAAACGAATCGAAATAATTACTCGAGCGTCTCGTCGCCAGCTATTTTATGCGCCACGATTTTCCTCAGTCCGCTTCGTGCAAAGTAAATCGTAGAGTTTGCTTCTCTTTCCTTCTCTCTTTCTATTTCACTTCGATCTTCGTCGAAGAGAGAGAGAGAGAGAGAGAGAGAGAGAGAGAGAGAGAGAGAGAGAGAGAGGGAGGAAGAAGCGATTCGAAGCCGACAAGACATAAATATTTACCGACGATAATTCTTCGTTCTCCGATGTCCCTAATTACTTCCACCTTCTTCATCATCTTTCTCTCTCTCTCTCTCCTCTTCTTGCACGTTTTCCTCATCTTCTGTCCTCGCGTTACACCCACACCTACGTATTGTATGCACGACGGTCACGTAGTAGTTATAAACATCGTATACGCCCGCGGCTGACCGTAGCACCACACGAGATAATCAATCCCGAGTGGTGAACTCTATCTCGGAGACGGCCGGCGCGTGCAAATATCTCGCGCATTAATGAGTCGTTATCGCTGTACCGTTATGGTCTTCGTTCGTGCTAGCCGGCAATGTATTACGGGACACGGAAAATCTTTTCATCGTCGCCCGTCCAGCTAGGCCGGCAAACATGAATCCAACTACAAAGCTCGTGCAAGAGTGAGTGAGAGATAGAGATAGAGAAAGAAAGAGACAGAGAGAGGGGGAGAGAGAGAGAGAGAGAGAGAGAGAGAGATGGATAACCTTTACATCAGTGCCCGTAAACCGTCTTAAACAATTGCTTTTTACGCGTTTTCTATTCTCCGCGTTATAAATCATGTTGGATCGGTCGACGTTAACGGCGCTCGACCTGGCCGAGAACGAAGCGTCGTTACGAAACGATAAGTACCGCGAAAGTGATCATAACGGTGATAAAGCTCGAAAGGCATCCTGGTCTTTCATTTTATTTTTCATCATTTTGCTTCTTCGCACGACAACGGTGAAATAAGGATACGAATTTACGAAGTACACTTTAGCGACGGCACGCCGTGGAAGATCGTATGAAAAAAAAAAAAGAAAATTATTACATTAACTCGCTCGCATCGAAAGCACCACTCTTAGGAGTTAAATTTTCTAAGTGGAAATCGATCGATCCCGGAAATATCTTAGATATGAAATAATAAGGATAAGAAGTAAGAATAAATGAATTATTGAAGCGTTTATAAAATCGCCGATATTTCTAGGGAATTCGAGGATCGTGAAAATGAAGAGGACAAATGTGAGAGGGGGTGGGAAAGGAGTGTTTCGACGTAGGAGAATCGAACGACTTTGGATCGTCGTACAGTGGAATCCGTCGTATTCGCGCCACTTAACGAACGCCATCGATGTACTCTCGGACGCGGCATAGAACGCGGCTTGCTCGCGGTCCTGGCTTCTCCTGCTCGCAATCACCGTCGTCCTCGTGGATCCAATGAAAATCGCTGCTACCTGCATTCCCTATTCCTGGATTTCGAAATAACATGCAAATTCGAGCAACGTTGTAGCCTGCCCTGTAGTCTATAGCTACGTTGGACGTTGCATATGCATGCTACTCGGTAAGCTGTGACTCGACGAACGAACGAACACATGCATGCATGCATGCATGCATGCAAGCAAGCAAGCAAGCACGCACGCACGTTCGTAAACGTATTTTCCGCGTTCCTTTCCGTTTTTCTACCCTCCTTTCGAAATTTTTCGTCAACGAGCTTATCTTTTTCTCGATCTTTCTATGAATATTTCGATTTCGTGGGAAATGAAAAAAGGAACTACTTGGAGAAGGTCGAATGATCGTTCGATATACCAAACCGTCAAAGGAGATTGAAACGAAACGACGATACTCTACCGAAGTAACAACGTCGCGGCGACGAACGTGTTTTATGGACTAACCGGAATGGAGAATAAACGTTCGAATCCGCGTGTGTTTCGAACGAACGCGATGAGATATCGTATCGATGACGCCGGGAATGATTAAAAACGTGGAAAAACGGACGTTCGGTCGCGCGTTAAAGCCCGTCGGACGAACGTTCGACGAGCGTTCTCTCTCGCCCTCCCTCGCTCTCTCGATCGATCGATCGATTGCCTCTCCACGACAATTGCTCGGAAGCGAGAGTCATTGCCGCGGCGAATTTCTGATTGCCTTTTGAATCGATGCACATACATAGCTATAAATGCGAATATATACCCTATATGTTCCGGCGACTATTTCACTCGTTCTCGTTATAAGAATAAACGAGCGATAAGAGCGATCGTCAAATCCCATGAAATCGATCCTAAAAGCGATCGTTTGCTGGTTAAAAAAAAAAAAAAAAAAAACAAAACAAAAAATATAGTCTCTTTTAGAAAGATTTCACAGTTGATAGTAACGTACGAAGCTAATAAGTATTTGGTTTTCTCTTTAATCATTGCTTTTTGTGATCGGATCTCGATCGCTTTGAGGAATAATTTTTCTTCGGAACGTAAAACTTCGAAATCGAGAAAGTAATGAGAAATGAAATAAGGTAACGTCGTGCGATTTCGAGAACGATCGTTCGACGATAGCCAGCTACTTGGAAATATATCGCTACGCACTCGAGAAGGCACGCATCTCGAAGCAGCAATGACGAGTGTTCTCTCTCTCTCTCTCTCTCTCTCTCTCTCACTCACTCTTCCCTTTTTCACTCTTTCTTTCTCTCTTTCTCTTCCACAGAGCTCCTTCACTCGGAGGAGTGGCCACCGTTCGCCTCTCGAAACTTTGCTTATTGCCGTTACTGCGAATCCCCGCGACTACCATTGTCACGTTCTAGGGTCCTTTAACATCCTCTTCAGGGTGGAAGGGCACTCGGCATTATGTGTAGGCAGCCACGTCGAGTGCCACTCGAGGATTCGTTTGCTCGGAAAAAATTCATTTGCGGCTCACGGACCTCTCCCCCTCCTCTCTCTTCCGCTTCTCCACCTTCTCTTTTGTACATATACACACACACACACACGCACACACAAATATATATATATATATATATATATATATAGATATGTATATATGTCCTCCATTCTCGTTCGCTCTCTTTCTCTCTTCCTGTCTCTCTCTTTCATCGAAACCCCTTCATGACTTTTCAAGCTTCAAACTCGTTTCGTCAAGTTCGAGTTACTACACGCCTAAATGCGGTCATGCGTCTGCATCAGAGTTTCGAGTGTTGACAAAACAAGTCGTCGAATCTTAAATATCGAGTACATCGACGTAGGACGAGTCTCGAGAACGAGAAGTATTTCTTGAAATTATATTCCAGGAGTATCCGAGCGAGGCAATAAAACGCTTATTAATACATCGAGCAATTAGCGAAAATTAGTCGTTAACAAGTACACGGTAGATTTTTCATTTCAAAGTACCTCCGAGAGAAAATTATTGAGACCGAATCGTTTAATTGTGCGAATCTACATCGTTGAAAATTGCGAGCACTTTATTTGGAATAGCCGTTCTGTATCCGAGATTAAAATTACAGAGACACCCCGTACTGCAAATGATTTTCGATAAATTTACAAAGTTATACATATAGTCCGAATACGATCGGAAACTACATATTCTCGAAATATATCAAAATATGCAATCAATTAGCTCGGTAGTACTTTCGTTGAATTATTCGATAGATCGCAAGTAATACCGATTGCCAGGAGCCTCAAAAACATGGAAGTTGTTGCCGTGTACGTGAATAACTGAATGGTTTATCAAAAATAAACAATAAATGATAGAAAAGTTATCATGTTCTTCGCTCTGATATGCGGCTTAACAAATATAACTAAAATTTATAAGAGGACAAAGTCCTCTTGTTACGTGGTAATTCATAAAAAATGTAATAAATTTTGCGGACCGAACGAGTAAGGACGACCGTAAGAGAGAAAGACGAGAGAAGTGGGTAAACGCGGTGGTGGCGTTTCCGTTTCCTTTCGATTCTCGCTCGCGGCTTCTCGCAAACAACCCGGACACCCCTCGTTCGTCGCAACAGCCCCGGCCCCGTTCCCCCGTATCTCTTTGGCTCACCAAGCTGTTGGAGAACGGCTCGTTTTCCTTTTCGGCGCCACTCGTTTCAATTAAGTTAGCGGTAATAAAGAAGAACCCGTCGGGGTTCTAGGACTCTCCGAGACCGACCAGAATTTATCTCTCTCCGTTCCTAATTTCTTTAATTAGTGCACGGAAGTCGTGGGAGCCGGCGGCACAGTGAGATACGGCGTATCTAACCGAGCGAAACGTTTCCAAGCCCGCTTCGCTAAAAGAGAAAGAGAGAAAGAGGGAAAGCACCCTCGAGCTCGGCTAGTCGAGCTCGGTTCATCCCTCTTTCTTTCCATTCTCTCTCTCTCTCTCTCTCTCTCTCTCTCTCCCTCCCTTTTTACTCTCGCCTGCCCTTTCTACGAAGGGAACTTCGTCATCGTCCTACTTGATCCGGTTTCTCGACACCTCGTCCCTCCGCGGAGAGCTCGACGTGACTCAAGGTATCAATCTCACTCCCATTCTCGACCCCTTGGAAACATCGTGTTGCCACTTCATTACCTCGTGCGGCATAGTACCAAAGTGTACTCTCTTCGGGAGGTTGGAGGGTGGAATTTCACTTTCTCCTCGCTTTTCTCCCCACCCCCCCTATTACTGTTACTCGAGAGAAAGTACATGTACGACTTTGTCGACTACGTGACACAATTTCACTGCATACATTATTCTCCGTGTTATTCGAACGAGAGATATTTTTTAAAGAAAAAAAAAAAAAAAAAAAAAAAAAAAAAAAAAAAAAAAAAAAAAAAATGAAAAAAAAATAAATAAATAAAAAGAAGAGGAAGTAAAAAATGAAAGAAGTTATATTTATCTTTTTTGTCCGCGATACGTTCGAAACCATTCGAAGAACAGGAAACGTCGTACGACTATCTATTCGAAGAGAAAAACATGGTAATTAGTTAAACTCGCGAATGATTTCCGATGAATCGACTCGTTGTTGATCGGATATTTCTTTCTAAGGAAAAAAAAAAAGAGGAAAAAGACAAAAAAAAACAAGAACCGATCTAACGAGAACGTTGCTGCTATCGTTAAATCGTCCGAGACGATCCATTTCCAGGGTTATCACCGAGGAGGCATTTACGCAATTGATGCGTAAACGAGCCCCGATCGTAAGCTCGACCTATACACAATTATCATCTCTTTCTCTCGTCCCCCCTCGACCCCCAGCCCTCCCCCCTCGTCTCTCTTTCTGTTTCGTCTTTTAGATCGATCTCGCGTCGTTATCGAATTAACGATGTGGATTATCGAGTGGAAAAATCCATCGTCGATCGTAATAATATTGCGATTCTCGCGATTCTCGACACGATTTTCAAATTCTCATCTTAATTATCCTTCCGTATTAATTTCCAATGAGATTTCGATTTCTCGTTTGCTCTTAGTCCGGTTATACGAATAAAAAAGAAAAAGGAACAAAAAAGAAAAAAGAGTGTGCCAGCTCACAGATGGTATAGCGATTATCGTGTGTATTTCATCGAATCCATGCAATTACGATAATATCGAATTGGTCGATAACCCATAATACATTCCTCTCTGTCTGTCTCTATGGTTTTTTCTTTTTCTTTTTTTTTTTTTTTTTTTTTTTTTTTTTCTGTTCTTTTTCTCCGAACGATACTAACGTGTATTTCATTATTCGACGAATATCCGACGATAATATCGCGTAAATGTTTGTTTTTAAAACGCAGGAACGTTTCTCGAACGAGCTAATTATTATTGGCCGCTGACGTAATTCATTACAAAGCCGACATATAATTTTGCGATCGTCCATCGTTACGCAGAAAATTCCTTTGAATTTTCAACGACGTCGGAGGTTGCTCGATCTGGTGGAAAAATAACAAACGATTTTGGTACCCGGATCCTTTGGCTCGCGTCCCAACCTTCGTCTGGATAATTAGTATAATACGTCGCTTATTATCCGTGAGATCGACGGTGGAAGCTCAGCCACGCGGGGAAATAATTTGGCGTTAATTATAATTCGTTGGTGAGCTGGTTTCGAAGGGTGTCGTCGATTTCCTCCCTCGTTCTCTACCCCCTTTGATTCTCTTGTGTCTGTTGCCTCCTCCGGTTCGTTCTCTCTCTCTCTCTCTCTCTCTCTCTCTCTCTTCCTCTTTCTCTTTTCCTGTCGGCAATTATACCCGGGAGAAATTAATGAGTCGAAGAACAGGGGGAAGGCTATCCATGTAAAAGCTTCTGCTTCGTCTACACTTTAGGAAAGCGAGATTATACACCCTCGTGCGAGTCCAATCGTCGGGCAATTTGTCGTGCGGCAGCCATTTCCGCTTTCCGAGACCAATGTCCAACCCACCCTCTGTCTGTCTGTCTCTCTCTCTCTCTCTACCTCCCTCTCGCTTTCTCCCTATCGTTCCATCTCAGTTCACGACAGGATACATAACCGTGGTGTCAGGGAAAAGTACGAGAGGTACGAGAGGGGCATGGGTCGAGGGGCGAATCGCGATAAAATTCATGGACTCTGGGGGTGGCTCGAGTACGTGCTCGAAAACGCGCTCACGTCGCGCACCACCGATACCTATATTATAATGTTTATATTTGATATTAATCTCGCCGATGGTTGCGAAATCGTTTCGCTCGTTACGTTATTTTAATACGAATATAAATTTAATGAAGCGCCCCGGAACTCATCCTGCGTAAAATGTTTCCAGCTTTAATTTCAAAACGATGAAAAATTCATGCCCGAACCGTTTCGACCATTTTGTCGGATTAAAAGGATCATTCAAACGAGTCTATCGTAAACGTTATCGTTTTTATATTGTAAATATGCTTACGTAGAAACATTTGACGTAGGATTAAAAACGTGACGTATGAAAAGGTAAGATGGCATAACATAGGTGATAACATAAATATGTAATTAGTTTTAACATGATGTTTCGATCAATCGTATGTGAATAATTTTAAACTCGCATCTATAATATATTCGCAATTTGAAATAGCCGAAGCGCGAATATAAGCTCATTAAAAAGGTTAAACAGTTATTGGGAGTCGTTAATTAACGTTCCTATAAAGTTCATCATCGTTTCTCTATATTCGTTCGATCGATTTGCTTTCGGTCGAGCTACCGATCATAAAATATATCTCTCGTTTCATATTCTTTTTAAGAAATCTCAGAGAGACATGTCATATGGGACTGTAATACGGCTTTTCGCTGTTACAAGAAATAAGTAGGTATGCTCGACGAAGCGGAACATTGGCGCGAAATAATCGATACGGTCGATCTAGCCGATATAGGGGATAGGTCGTCGTCGTTGGTGCAAACGAATTATCTATAATCTATCGGACGGAAAATTAATATTTGAAACGATAGCTAAGAGCTTAGACAAGACGAGTAAAGTATCCAGACCCTTTAGGCCATGTGCGGCACCCTCGCTTCCCTTATTATTATTTCATTTACCCGTCGATCTCGGGAGTACCTACTTATCGGTCATTTATTTTCATTCCTTCCACTGGGAACGGAGCGAGCTCGTGGTAAAATCTCTCAAAGTCACTGTCAAGAACACAGAGGGTTAGCTCTAGAAGCGTAACGACAGGGTGGCTTTCGAGAGTCACGTAGTACACAAAGTAGAAAGTGGATCATCGATTTGGGCACACATTCTCTATCTCTCTCGCTCCGATAGCTGCGCTCCCTGTATTTGAAGAGGGAGAAGCCCCTTGGCAAGCGACAGCATAGAATGACGAGTTCTCGTATCCATTACCTCCTTCAGCCCTTCGGCTTGCATCCGCAAACACGTGGCAACTCTCGATACGCACGCTTCTCTCTCTCTCTCTCTCTCTCTCTCTCTCTCTCTCTGTACTTTCATTCACGTCGACACCCCGAGGCAGCCGCATTAAATCGAGCGAGGGTCGAGTCATGTTTCCTTAATTTCGCGGTGACGTCATCGCAATCCCAGTACCCAATAATCCCACATGACTCGACGACCCCAATACCGATCGCTACCTACCGCCGAATCGTCGGGCTCGAGTTAAAATATCCTTAAAATATTTTTTAACGATATCTCCTCTTCTCGTAAAATATTAATCAAAAATTTACGATCGTCTCTCTGTTTTAAGGACCTTTAATCGAAGGTAAGGATATTATAAAGAGTATTTATATCGCCGGTTCGTATTAACGTGAACATATTTAAATCGATATATTTAGAGAATCCCGTAAGTAGTAAAGAGATCCTTTAAAGGAGGATTTCAAAGTCCAAAGACATCTCGTTTCGCTCGGTAATAATTAACGAGAGTGGCTCGACACCGTGTACGCGTTCACGGGAGTTAAATAGCAGAAGTCATGGGTAGGGAGGGTGTCGAGAAGCAAAGGGTGGATGAGCCTGATGAGGCTGTTGATACAATCACGAGAGGTGGGCGTCCTGCTCTCGGATTGGGAAGGAGGATCGGTGAACGCGCGAGCGCAGGACGACCACTCTCGATAGGGTAGGTGGATGGCGATGGCCTATTACCAACCCTTGCCAACATCCGGCAAGCCGACATTACTCCCGCTTCGCGTTTCACCCCCTCTCTCTCTCTCTCTCTCTCTCTCTCTCTCAATCTCTCCCTCATCCTCCCTCGGTGCTAACCGTGTGTATGTTCAACACGCGATCCCGTGTTAGACCCCTCGTTCCACAGACCGCCGTTCGACCTCGCACGCGCGATTATACTGGGTGCCCTTCGAATTGATCTTCCAAACGTACCGATGAATTTTGGAAAATTGAAAAATGATCGAAGACTATCGTTCCGATAGATTTTACGCGTCGATAAATTACACGGTAAAACTATTTCACCTTTTGAAATTATTAAAATAAAATAAACCATGTTGTTACTCGTCTTTGCTTTTGAATTATTTCATCTATTAAAACACACATATATGTGTTGGAAAAATTTGAAAATTAACCGACGGAGAAAAAATATTGCAACTACTATTCCTATTAAGGACGATCCTTTTATATATTTAATATAAAAATGGGACGATCGATAAAATTTTTATGTTAAAGATCAGCAAGTATTGCAGGCATACCGTGTATAGTGAAAGTACAGATAGAGGCGAATGGCAAACGGAATCCGCAAACCGTCCCCACCGGGTAGAACAGCCCTGTTCGACTCGAACATGCTGTCACAGAGGCGTCGAGCACCTGTTTCCTCGAAATTGACACGTTGCCATCCCTCGTGGCACGCGCTCACCACCGACGTTTGCACGTCGAGCGTACACGATCGAGATCATCCCCTTGTCGGTGAGCCGTCGTCTCCTCACCCCACCCATTTTCCTCCTCCACCATTTCGCACCAATTCGATGCTCTTATGCCTCGCGACTGCGTGGGCTATATATTTCGGAGTATCATTGGATAATGCTGTGGAGTTCTTAAAAATAGAAAGACAAAACAAAAAAAAAAAAAAAGAGAAAGAAAACGAGAAAAAGAAAAAAAGAATTGTTTCAATGGGAAGCGTGAACGAAGGAGAAATCGGAAATACCGCAAAGCGCGTAATTCGATTCTCGTAGGCGAGCTGCCTGTTTCGACCAAATCAATGTCATTTAAAATAAGCGCCTTTTGAACGAGAGTAAGTTAATAAACAGTGCGCGTTACGATTTTCCGAGGAAATGAAATCGTTCGCGAACGAACTGGCAAAAGCGTTCATTCGCCGTTAAATCATTGTACTAGTCTCTCTCTCTCTCTCTCATTTTGTTTTTTTTCTTTTCCCTTGCTTTCTATCGCGTCGTCATTTAGTGGCATCGTTCGCGTTTCAACGAGCACGTACTCGCAGCCCTCGCTGACAATTCGAATTTCGATTAGACGAGCTCGCGTCGAAGCTTGATAATTATTTTTAAACGAGAACGTTCTCTCTCGAGAAAGGTCTCTCTCACTCTCACTCTCTTTCTCTTTCTCTTTCTCTCTCTCTCTCTCTCTCTCTCTCTCTCTCTCTCTCTCTCTCTCTCTTGCTATCTATCTATCTCCGGATGAGCCATAGAAGTTGGAAAAACAGGCAAGCATGGAGTTTAACGATCGTGTTGAGGTCAGTCGATAAAAATAAAGCGCGTCGTTCGCTCGCTAAAATTAACGACGTGCGGACGTGGAATATGGCAGCGCGGGCTATGAAACTTTTATGGGGAAGTAAACCTGGATACGTTCGGATGCCTGGATCGAGATCGAGGAAAAGGGAGGGACACGTTCCTCTTGGCTCCGATCCTCTCGATATTCATCTCCACGATAAGGGCAGAAGTAATCTTAACGCCTTTTCATTCTCGTTTCACGATAAACTCGACAAAACGAACGAACGAACGAACGAACGAACGAACGAACGAACGAACGAACGGACGAACGAACGAGATATCGTTATACGATGTAGGAGAATGTTCGTACGAATGGTCGATCATTTCTATGCACTTTATCCTTCGATTTATAGATATTTCGACATGCAAAGAGAGAGAGAGAGAGAGAGAGATAGGGGGGAGGAGGAAAAGAAATGGAAAAAGACAGATGACAAGATTGGGAAATATTCCGAAACGAACCGTACTGCTTCGAATGGCGACGAGTTAAAACACATCGAATTCGCTAAACGCTCTCACCGCGTATTAGTAACGATCGTGGCAAATAGAGCATTATATATCCTGTTTACACGGACGAGCGAGCTTTCGCGCGGAACGCGTGCCGCGACAGGTAATATTTATCTTACATAATCTCGACGCGTTCATTTGCATCAACGTTAAACGGTTTACGAGTTGAAAAGAGCGCATAAAGCATCCAATGGAAATCTATTCGATAATGCGATTCGAATGTCAATGATATTTCTTTTGCAATCTTTTTTTCTTCTTTGTTTTTCTTTTCTTTTCTTATTAACGCTTAAGCGATTATAATCTTAGTAGGTTTCCATTAACGCAAATGAATTTCATTAAGTAAAATAGCTCGTGTAAATAATGATAAAAGAAATAAAGAAAGAAAAGAAAGAATATAACGATCGATGATATCCTGGGAAAAATTTTAAAGATAGATATTTATGATCGAAACGATATAGCTTAATGTATTAGTCATGATTCGCGCAATGCGAATAATATTGTCGCAAATGCATTGCAATAAAACTCTCTTGGAATTTTAGTCTTTTCGTGGAGAATCCAAGGCCGTCCTCAGGCCAGTGCTTAAAGCGTAAACGATGTATGTTATTGAAACGAGTCCGCGGAGTACGATAAATCAATCCGTGCGACCATAATCACCGTCGCCGGTGGGTCGCTTTAATCGTTGTTGTACATACCTACTGCATCAGAATCGCGCTTCTCTCCCTCTCGCTCAATGGTTTTTCCATCTCCGTTTATCTCGCGAGCTTCGATAGCTCGCTCGCTCTCCCGAGCATACAACGTGAGCGAATTTGCATGACACGCACGCGAGGACGCAAAACGAGCGGCGTTGCTGATTGAGAATTAACATAACTGCAACAATTATTGGCAAATTGGTATAACTCGTTTGCGCCCGTGCAACGTATGTGCTCGAATGTCTACACACACAGACCATATATATATATATATATATATATATATATATATATATATATTTTTATATATATATATAAATGTGTATATATATATATATATATATATATATATATATATAAGTATGTATATATATATAGCAAAGTCCGTGACTATGCTCGGATACAGACCGTTTCAAATCGCTAAGCGTTCCTTTCGATCTTCAAACGCCATTCGATTCAATTTGATTACACTCGCTTTTACAAATGCGAATATATCGAGGGTATCGTACCAAAACCAATGCTAATAAATATTTGAACTATTTCGATGCCTCGCGAACATTGAGGTTGCGTCATGATTTTTGACAACACCGGTAGTAACGATGATACCTAGACACATGGTCGCATACGTGTATCATAGCGTTAGAACGGCGTTAGGAGCGCATCGAGATCGGGTCACGCGTCGTGGCACGCAGAACGGAAATGAAACGTCAGCGGCGAGTACTCGAGCGGAAAACGTTATCGACGCGGACCCGTCGTTGTCCGTCGTTGTCCCTCGTAATCGTGTTTCCGTGCAAAAGCACCAAACCAACACCACCGTCGAGACTATCGTCACGAACGAAGGAACGGAAAGATAAGATTCGTATCCGACGTTCTGTTCGTTGAAACCTACACGGATATCGAGATTCCACGTTCACGTTCGATTTACAATTAGATACGAGTAGACACGTATCGCCGACATAAATTTTAATAGGCTACCATACGTCGAAATCGGTAGAAGCCGAACGTAAAACGAGGACGCCGAGTTAACAAAGATTTGCGAGCGATTCCGATCGAACGGTTGCGATTTATCGAGACGTCGAAAGGGAGGACAGAGAAAAGCAATGTACCCTCCGATCGACCCGTTCTCAGTCCTGAGACTCGAAATGAGTTCGGTGAGTAAGAAGGATCGTAGAAAGAGGATCGAAACCCTTCGGAGATCGTTGAAGGGGATCGTCGCGGGAATAGCGGAGCGAGGGAATGTGGAAAGGAGAGGGCGGGTAAATTAAAGCGAGACCTTCCGAAAACTTAATTACCTGTGTACGCTCTATCAATTAATTTTCCTCGATTTTCTTGCCCTCCTACGTACTGGCTCGCGATTCGTCGAGTCTCGCCACTTTTACCTCTCACCCCAGTCTTCTCTCTCTCTCCCTCTCCCTCTCTCGACTCCCTCCATCCCGACGTCTTTCCCCCTCGCCGAAGCGTGTAATTCCGTCGGCATTATTCCCAGCACGTCTGCCGACGGTGGAAACCCCACCTCTAAATTCCCAAGCCCCACTCTCAGCGTACACTTTCCACCCTCGGTCGCGAAAGCCGGGACCTTTGTTCCTCATTTACTTTTTATCACGACGACGTTGCCATTCCTCGACCATTCCGCAAGCTCTGCTCGGTGCTTCGGCCGTTTTCCTCTTTTTCCCGTTGGAAGCTCCTCTTTTTCGAGTCTCTCGGTACCTCCTCCTCCTCTCCCTCTTTCCCTTCCACTCCCTTTGTCCGACCAACTTTTCCATGGCAGGAAGATGCGCGAGCTAGCACCTCGCAGACGATTTTTGCAGATCCGCATGTTCCTCTTTCTCTTTTTTCCTCTCTACGACTCCATTCTTCTTACTCCCTATCCCTCCGGGGCGGTTCCTTATATCGTTGAAATCTCAAGAGATCTCAGGGATCGCGTCTACCGTCGGGAATATTACGAGATTGCACGAGGGTCGTCTCTCGCTTTCTCTTCGAGAGAGAGAGAGAGAGAGAGAGAGAGAGAGAGAGAGAGCCCTTTTCCTCTTTCGATATCCCCTTTTACTACATAGACACGTAATCTACACGAGACATTGTCCAATGTGTTACGACCGAAGTAAGATCATCGAAACCCGTTTACCGAAATCCCCTATGACAGCCCGCAGATAATTCTTTTATATAAAGTGGACGATAGAGAAAATCCAAAAGAGAATCCAAAAGAAATGCATTCGAAATAATCTTTCATATTTGAGTCTTTAACGATTACCAAAGTATCCGGCTCATTACCTATCTCGTAAACGTTTAAAGTCTTAATTAACCGTCAGACAGCCCTAACGACCGAAACGAAAGTTTAAGTACTCTTCTGGCGTTCCCCTCGCGTGCATCTCCCCTCGTAACATATTGATACGAGGACGAAACGATCAGCTCTGATTTTTTTTTTTTTTTTTTTTTTTGGGAGAGGACGGAGGAGGGGAACAAGTTCTGCGGGTGTTGAAAATGCGGGAATGAATAAATATCGATTGTAAAAAGAGAATGGATGTATTTATATCCATGACGTAAACGCCATGTCAAAGGAGAGGAGAGCTCGTAAATTAGGTATCTCACAGAGTTTCCGGCGCGTTGAAATTGGGACGGGCGAGGCTCGTCGAAGGGAACGAGATCCGATGGTGGAGTTAAACGCGAAAACAAGCGTATCCAGCCGCAAGTGCCCTGCGCTACGAGTCATCGCTAATACCCTGCTCCGTGTCACGATACGAGCGAGAATGTGCTCTCGTCGATGCGCGCTCGCCCGGTCTATGCCGATGCGCACTACGCTCTCTTCCTCCCTCCCTCTCCCTCACTCTCTCTCTCTCTCTCTCTCTCTCTCTCTCTCTCTCACTCTTCCTATTCCACTCGTTCTTGCTTCCTCTCGCTCTCAGAGGCGGCAACGAGAACGATGAAGCGTCGCTCCTGCTGCTAGAGGCACGTATAACGGCTGTATCTCCGCCCCGCACTCCTAGTCCTGCTGAAACTTTCAGTAATTACTGTAATTAGTCCAATTAACGGACTCGCTCGAGCGACCTCTCTCTCTCTCTCTCTCTCTCTCTCTGGCGCCACCACTACCGACGGTCCTCCCTTTCGCTCTCGACGCCACCGAGACTACGCTCTACCAGCATATTCGCGTCAACGCCCCCACCGACACAACCCCACAACGACGACTGCCTCGTTGGCGATGTGGCTGAAAGCAACACGCTCGGAGTACCAACAATCTACTTTGCGGGCTCCGACTCTCTTCTCTCTATGTCTACGTACGGTATGTACGTTCGTGTATGCGCGTCCATGTTTCTACGTCTATCTGTTCCGTGTCATCTACATGCACAATATATTTGTGTGCAAAAGCACATATACCTACACATCTACATGGTAACAGACGTATTCACGACCAAACCCCCTTCAAACCTCCTACACTTCCTCCGGCTGTGACTCTCGGTACGTTAACGGCACCACTGTTCTCTTTCTCGCTCACTCTCTTGATACTCGTAATCCCAACGGGAGAACTGTCTCCGCGCGATTCGAGATACACGGTGTACCTTTCAATTTTCGCGCCGGAAGGTAGAGAGATGTTCCGTTGGGAACAGCAAAAGGCGTTTTCAAATAACTTCCGGAGCTACGATCCACTCTCAACAGTTTTTCTTTTTTCTTTGTCTTTTCTTCCTTCATTTATAACGATAACGAAGGGGATGCAAGGGACTAAAATTTGTTTTCAAACATGTCCCTCGTAAAACGTATTAGAAAATTGATAGTCGCGTTACACTCTCGTAGCGAGCCGACGGTTCGGAAAATAATTTCAGCTTGGGATAAATCGATACTAGGTTACACGTACCGAGAACTCAAGTTATTTTCCATGAGGATGTTTCAACGCGAGAGTTTTCCGGAAACGAAGTTCACGATGCGAAAAATAATGAAAGAAATATATTGTTTGCGGTACTTTTTAGCGAGAAACAAAGCGATCTCTTTCGTTCTCTCTCTCCCTCTTCTCGGATTACGTAAATGCGTTTTTAAAGAAAAATCCAGTAGATCCTGTGAAACAACGTAATTAAGGTTAAAACGTTGAAGAAGAAACAGAGAAACGCGACGGCAAATCGCGAGTCACCCGTTAGACGACTAGAAAGAGAGAAGATCGTAGTGAAGTGGCAAAGGGGTGGCCTCGGTGAGAGACGGTGGAGAGAAGAGGGACGAAGGGGTGGTTGAGGTCGCGTTGCCATTAACACCTCCGCCGGTGACGCAGTGTACTTCAAACAAATTAAGCGCGGCCGTAATTGCGTTACGGCTGCGACGCCGAGGAGTCTCTTTCGAGTCTCGGCAACGGCTTCCTCCTTCTCACCCCGTCGACCTCCCTTCGTCGACAGTGCGCGAGAGAGAGAGAGAGAGAGAGAGAGAGAGAGAGAGAGAGAGAGAGAGAGAGAGAGAGAGAGAGAGAGGGAGGGGGGCGCGCGCGCGCGCGCGCGAGCTCCTCCTCGATATAACGGCGGTGATAAACAAGGGTTGCTGAAGAGAGGGCGAGAGAAGCCGACTACCACCCGGAGGGTGGTTGTTGGCACTGGAAGGATGAAAGGTTGCATCAAGGTGCTGCCCGCAGCGGTACGCCGAGAGAAAAGGCTTTGAAATCTTTCGCTAGCTCGTGCTTATTTTTACGCTCATGTTTTTTACGGACGACAGAGATCCATCCTGCAGGCACTGGCGCTGCTGTTGCCGCGTTGTTGTTGATGATACCAGAGAGTCGGTAATACGCGCGAACCTACTACTCTCTGATAATCTACGCTCGCCGAGTAATTAAGAGATACGTTGTATATTTTTATGCGTATAAACGTGCCGAGCGATGCTATTACATAGGTACATGCCTATGTATATATACATAGGCACGTATATACATATACATATATATATATATATATATATATATATATATTATATACACACACACACACACACTACATATACGTGTATATATGTACCTCCATACGTAGTTTGCGAGGAAATACGTAGCATAATAATGATCTCGTTGATTCGCGAACACGATAGTTAAAGGACGAAAAATATGGGCTCTGGTTCGAGAGAATACACGAGTACACGAGACTGGATACACGATTCACGACTGAAAAATATAATTACTTTTTCCGAGCTAATTTTCGTTTATGCGAACCGTGTCCGAGGAGAGATGCTTTTTATCGGCGCAACCTGCCATTACCGTTAAACACATTTTCTTCTCCATCCCCCGACAACAGCCTCTCTCTCCCGAGAGAATCATTGTGAAATTGGAAAAAATGTTGCTCGGCCCCTCGAACCGTTAACTCTCGTTTCTCCTAACGAACTGTTTTCTCGACATAGAAACTTTATACTCGCGTCCAGCACGAATAAAATAATATTTTTGATAATTTATCATAAATCGTTTATGATTTATTTCGAAATTCTGCGAGACGACAAAAATCATTTTTAATCGAATATCACGGGGAATACGATGGGATTAATTTAATATTGTAAAATGTGTAACAGGATCGGAACGTTTATCAAGACGGATCGAGCGCGTAAAGTTCCCTGCTTAACGTCGGCATGTAAAGGGATATGAATGTTAACGACGTTTCGTCTAATGTTAGATTACGACATACCGAGGCGACTCGTTCGAGCGTGTCGTCGATCGTTATCGGGCGTCGAGTTATTTCCCATAATCACCGTTATTCGCGGTAAATACATATCGGTATGTATCTACCGATATTGCCTACATAACGCGTTTTACGTAAGCAGCGAGATCAACTTGACACACGTATTCACGTGAAATCGAATTTGACAGAGTGCCGAGAGTATTACTTTACGATCGTTGGAAAAAGTCATCGAATTTGCACTTGCGAAACTCATACGAAACGTCAAAGATTTCTTCGCAAAGCGAATAAATAGTAAGTAATTAATTACGATGGACTTTTTTTTCTATCGAACATCTAATCGCGACACGTGCACGATGTTTCCTGACGTTGGATACTCTCACCTTCTGTTAAGTCCCTCAAATCTCTCTCTTCGAATCTCTTTTTATTTAGGAATCCCTGTACACCTCTTAATCGTAAACTATCTTTGTTCACGGCGATAATCAATTCGAAACACGTTTTTCGAGAGTCGAGAGAGAGAGAGAGAGAGAGAGAGAGAGCACCGGTGTAGCATTAAGGTTCTCGGATGCAGGTGCGTGTAGTGCCTTATCGATCTTACGATCACCGAATGACAAGAAGCTACTGTTATCGCTAACAGGTGCCTTCTACGCTAGCTCCATGCTCGCACGTAGAGAATACCAATCGAGGTGAAACGGAATCGATCGGTGGTTCGCCGACACCGTTAAATATCGACTCGTACGTTCGAATTAATGAGAGCTAGAGAGAAGGCAAGCATACCGAGGAAAACTGCTAGTTCTGAATTTTCGCCAAGCCGACGATTTACTTCGCACCTCTTCTCATCTTCCCTAGCAAAGCCATGTCCTGACGAAGCAGAACACCGCCTAATATTCTCTCTTCGCACGACCCTCAATCCCTGGCATAAAATATACGTTCGTTCCAATTTCAGACGAGACTCGTGCGAATTCGTGATGACAGCTCATTTCGAATTCCCCGAATACGCGCGCGCACGAGTATATCAGAGAAGAAGAGGAAGAAAGAAAGAAAAGGGTCCAACGAAAGAAAAGAAAGAAAGAGAGAGAGAGAGAGAGAGACGGATGAATGAAGTGGAAAGGAAAGGGAAAGAAAGAGAAAAAGAGAAAGAAAGAGAAAAGGGAAAAGAAAAAAAGGGGCTAAAAAGAAAGAAAAGAGGCAAAGAGGTATAAGGAGCAGGATATAAAGACGGAATCCGCGAAGCTCGCTCGTATATTTTAATCAGGAACCTCTGCTTCCACCCCTCTCTTTCTTTATCTCCGTCTCATCTCCCTCTTTCCAAGCCCTCTCGTGCTCTCGGGCGGAGCCCGAGAGACTTATAAAAGCTGGAGAGAAGAGGACGCGGCGAGGAGAAATGCGGAAGAGAGCGAGACGAAGGAAGAAAGAAGAAGCGAGGGACTGCTGGGAGTGTTGAAGGGAGAGAAAGAGAAAGAGAGAGAGAAAGAGAGAGAGAGAGAGAGAGAACGGGGCCGGATGAAAAGAGCTGAATAACTCCGGGATAAAAGCTGAATAAATCTTTTTATTATGCCCTGTCCCCACGTCTGTTCCGCCTTACTCAACCATCTAGCCCAGGGCTTCGTTCACACGTCCTCCTACCTCTCTCTCTCTCTCTCTCTCTCTCCCTCTCTTTTTCTTTCTTTCACTCCGTCCTCTTCGTCCTCTTCTGCGTATCGCTCCAACCAAGCTATCTCCTCGAGGCACTACCCTCCCGTTGCAGTTAGTCGCGCCGTTGTAAACTTTCGCGTTTCTCGTTACCCAACCCCTAAATATTCTTACCAAGCGATTTCAAGAAGATAACTACAACGAGGAGCAGATTCTCGCGATTTCGAGGATGGCGACGGATATTGAAAAATAGAGAGGCGAGATAAAAGAGAAGAAGCCCGGGGATGGTAGGGGATTAATGTCCATCGACGAATAATCTCACTTTTTCACTTTTCTTTCTATCTCGACGCACGGATAAACGGATATGAAAATCGCTGAAATCCATTGGCGACGCGCGATTCATCGTGAAAAAGCAACGATTTTCATTTTCAACGAATGGACATAACGTATGTACGTAATACGTAGACTCACGCACACACGTCGATCAATCATAATTCCTTTCCGCCGAGCGGCCACAGAATATTCCGAACGAGCTTCCGCATTTTCCGACAGAGGGTAGTAATAATCGTGCGATGTACGCGCGGCACGTTTCATTTAGCAAATTGGCAATAAATGGCGATGGGCATAGCACGAAACTCACCCCATAAACACGCTCTGACCCTCTTCCACCTCGCGTATCCCCAACCATCGTTCCTTCCCCCTTCCTACATCACACGTTTCTGCTTCCCATCGCCGAATCACCCTCCATCTCTCTCTCTCTCTCTCTCTCTCTCTCTCTCTCGCTCGCTCGCTCGCTGTCTCTCTTTTGCGGCGTCAACCCTCGACGAATTAAGTTCCAAAAGGGAGAAGGGAGAAAGTTTATGGGGTTAGTAGCCGATTCCAACCCCTGCCACTGAGATTGGTATCTACCGTAACAAAACCTCTTTTCCCTTTTCACCCTCCTCTTTTCACCAATCCCGCTGGCTCTTCTCCCTCCTACCTGTCAATCCCTGCGCTTTCACTTCTCTATAGTTTGGCGTATGTGTGTTTGGTCATCACCAACGACCAGGAGAACGACGACGTATCGGCCTTTCGTCGAGGGTAACCTGCCTCGAAGGGAGAGGTAGAAAGAGAAAGAGAGGGAGAGAGAGAGAGAGAGAGAGAGAGAGAGAGAGAGATCGTCGACGTTCAACGAGAAATGCGTGAACGTGAAAGTGTGCGCATGTACGTACGTGTTCGAACCACCGTGTGTCGTTCGCCTGCGGGTATGTAACACGCGATCGTCAAACCCAAAGCCATAAACGTAAACAAGGGTTGTTAGAACGGCCTCCGGGCGAGAGGAGGCACTTACAATCAGGACTAAATATTTTGCACCCTCTGCCAGTGGTTCTCAATCTTCGACTTTAATCCTATCGCAATCTCGGTTTATTAAGTATATTTCGGTTAAACGATTAAAATTTAAGCAAGACGAATAAATATGTATATTTAGCCACGAAAGGGAGACGAAATGTAGTCGGTCGAAGGATCACGAAACGGTAAATAAAATGTGCGCAAATTGCTCCGCTCTTAATATTTAAAGTACTTATCGATCGTTCGATAATTAATAACCTGGTTAAAAAGTACGTAAAAGTGTATCCGCCGTTTCGATAACAGAAAAGCGCGAGAGAGTTTCTCGGATGGAGAAACGAATGATGAAGGTATACGAGCGGGTTATGAGCGAGAAAGAAAGTGAGGAGGAAGAAAACTGTTGATTTGCATGTCGGTTAAACCAACGAAATTACTTTGTGCAATCAACAGAACCGGCAGTGCCGTACCGTTGTATAGCAAATTAGCGGCGCCACGAATATTGACATTTTTATCTATAGCCACTCTCCGTCCTCCGAGCGTTTCTCGATTTCGTTCGTTCGTCTATTACATTTGCCCATCAAACTGCTACAACGGCATCGACCCCTCTGTGTACCGGTGAACGCGAACGTCGAGACGGAGAACAAACGGAACGCGGAATTTTAACATTCCCACTGGAGCATCCTACTCTCTCTCTCTCTCTCTCTCTCTCTCTCTCTCTCTCTCTCTCTCTCTCTCTCCCACACATACACGCGCGCGCGCGCGCACACACACACAGAGACACCTTCTCGCTCATTCTTTTCTTTCCTCTTCGTTCTTTTATAAGCATGTTTCGTCGATGCCCATGAGGAATTAAAACAAAATGAATAACGGAAGCTCTGACTTATCGTTCTTCGACGTCGAGAAAAAAAAAAAAGAAAGAAAAAAAAAATCGATCGCCGCCGAGGAGAAGCCGGATATCTCGGAAAACTAATTTCATAGCGAGCAGAAACCGTTGGCTTACTCGCTGTAACGCTAAACGCTAGAGAACGTAATTTTCTTGAAAAGCGATCCACTACGATCGGATTTCCTTCAAAATCACGTGGTTGTTCGTTATTTCGATTCGAGTTTATTCAAGTAAGTATATACGTTTTAACAAAATCGACGATTCTCGCGAAAATATTATTGTAATCTATTAATATTTATAAGGTGTATTCATCGTGACGCAAAAAAGTTCTCGTATTAAAATAATTCATTCAATGAATCGATAAATATAATTCGTAAAGCTATTTCAAACGGCAGTAGTAATCAAGTTAGTCAATATATAACGGCGAGTACCTTTCCTCCGTGGAATTCTCTTTGGAAAGCTTTAATATCGATGTCGACGGTGTGAAACGAACGAGATAAGAATTTCCCTCCTTCTGCTCGTTTTGCTCAACCAAAACGCAACGCTTTCCTGCTAACACGATATTTTCGTCCCCCCATTGCAAACCGTTTCGTCGTTGACAGTTTGCGATCTCGCATCTACAACCACGAAGCTCTCTCTCTCTCTCTCTCTCTCTCTCTCTCTCTCCCTCTCTCCTCTCTTTCTCTGTCGTTTCTCTCCAGGGACACGTCGCGAATTCGTAGCAGCCACCACCATCACCGTCATCGCTAGAAGGAGAGAAGCACTTTTCGCTCTTCTCACCCTTCCAGCATTCTCGACGGGATGCGCGCGACAACGAGACAACGACAACGACGACGACGACGACGACGACAACTACGATGCTTAGGAGAAAGCAAGAAGGAGAGATAGAGATAGAGAGAGAGAGAGAGAGAGAGAGAGAGAGAGTACAACGTCGCCATAACATTAATCCCGAAAGTCTCGACGAGCGCTCTTGGGAGCTCTTCGAAGCGCAAAGTGTCACGAACGTGTCAGCTCCGACACTCTCCGGCGAGCTACCGAAGTGAGGAAGCTCGTTCTACGTGTTAGTTCGCATACGACGAACGAGTAGCGTGTACATCCAGCGTGCAAAGCGCAAATAGACGGTGCCGCGACGGCAGGAACGCCGGTATGTAGTTGAGACGCTTGTAGAAGAGAAAGAGAGAGAGAGAGAGAGAGAGAGAGAGAGAGAGAGAGCAAGGCCAAGGGGCGTTTGCCCCGTCGAAGATCAAAGGAACGACACGGTAACGCCGTTGAATAGTGCAGTGGTTTTACGGAACACGTCGACGAACGGATGGATGGATGGATAGATGGGGATAAGAGAGACAGAGTGAGAAAGAGACTGGTTAGGGGGTGGTTCCAAGGGGATGAAACGGCAATGTTACGCGCACCAACCTATTCCTCGACGGCAAAAGGGATTTAAAAGTAAACGCGCCTACCGTCTGCCGACGTGCTCAACGTTGACGTCGAAAAGCAACCTCTCTCTCTCTCTCTCTCGCGCGCGCGCGCCCACTCTTACACTCCACTTTGCGCTTTTTCCTTTGATCGAAACGATCATCTATAAAGGGTATAGAGACTCGTAGGAGCCGTGCTTCGTCGCGTTCTCTTGCATTCGACGATTCTTTGTTTTCTTTAAAGGAGAACCTCATCGGCTGTCTCGATCAAACTGACAATTATTTAATATGTTTCAATTCTAAACAATATACCGACCTATGTCGATTTGATTTTATTAAATAATATATTACGTATATACTACATGGTCTCTTTCGTGTATCCTCATCCTTTGACGATTTATTTGATCACAGATTTAAGATATGCGAAACGAGTCGAGTGTACTTACGTACGTACGTACGTATCCAACGTCGCATTAACGTCCATTTGTAAGAGCCATTTCTCTTGGGGAAAAAAATATTAAGGTAATAACGGTACCTCGGAAGGATAAATTTATCAGCTTCATAAATTCAACGAAATTAAACCGCGAAAGGAAAACGCTGAAATAGGGCTCGTAATCGCGAACACGTCGAGACGTCTCGTATATGTACGACTTTTCATCGTCACGGAGATACCACATTCGCCGAGATTCGTGTTCGCGGTTTAACGAATTAACGGTCGATTAATTTCTCATTTTTATCCTTTTTTCGTTTTTTCTTTTTTTTTTTTTTTTTTTCTTTTCTACCATTTCGACAGACGAAATTTTTGTTAAGAATTTTATTCCAAAAGCATTTTTATCGAGGATATTATATGTGTCGAATTAAAGAAGCAGAACGAAATGCCATGTATCGAAATGTCAATAGAGAAAAGTAGAAAATAGACTCACGTGTCTGGAAGAAACCTTTGTAGATACTTTCAAAGGAAATAGAGAAATATCCGCTGCTCGAATGCCGTATTACTTTTTCTCTTTTTATCCCACATTTTGTAGAAACTACGAGAGATATCAAAGAACGGAGTTCTTAAAATCGAATTCTTAAGAAGATCGGCAACGTTCTCCTTCCACGTATAATCGCTTAAAATGACTTACTTACGTAAAACCATTGACGCGAGTTCAAGCGTAAATTCAAGGAGGTGGGGGGGGGGCGGGGGGCAGGTAAAAGATGATCGTATGAAACGTTTAATTAATATTTTTCTTTACGCAACGGGTTCTTCGAATTTCATACGCATGACATTAAAATTATTTTCAAAATATTGCCCTGATACTTGAGCTATTTTGTTTTCTTTTCTTTTTTTAAATATCGATTGCAAAGAAAAAGTTCAGCGTTCGTCGCGCTGACAAGAACACGCGTCGTTTGCGATCGTTTCACAGACGAAAATCCTAAGTACGGTCCGTCCTTACACCCAAAGTACCTACGAACTTGGTTTCGAGCACGAACACTACTCGAGAAAAACACTACTCTCTTGAGCTCTTCCAAGTTCCTCTTTCTATTCCGTGCAATGCACAAAAGTTTCGCGAGCGTGCACGAGCGCGCACGTGAAAAAGCCAAGCTATGTATGAACTACCAACCGACGTTGAGAGTATTGTGAATCAGTGATTCGGAACTCAGCCCCGACCTACCTCTACGATCTTGTATTTCGTGATTCTGGAAAAATCTCTGAAAGAGATTTACGATGTTCCTGGATTGAAGACCAACTCACTTTCCGTTGCTTTTCCTCGCTTTTCATCCGTATAATCAATTACAATCGATTTATAACAAATATTTTCGAGAGACGAGAACGCAGTCAGATAAGATACATCCGTTAATGAATCAATCAAAAGTGATAACATCTAATGAAATTAATTAAACGTATCGAGAGCAACATTTTAATACATTATAATATTCAAGCAAATGTTTAATTCGTTCTTTATCCGCCGACATAACATAATCCGAGGTATGTAGATATGTACATACGTCGGATCGAACACAATCGCTTACGAAATACACGTTTCACGGAATACAGTCTAGGCACGGAGTGCAAAGCGTGAATAAATATCGCTCTCCCTCTTGCGCTCTCTTTCTTTTTCACCCTTCTTGAGCGTAGAAATGCGCCGCTGAAATATTACCGGTGGCTCCTTTGAAAACGGGCTCTGTTGTCGAGCGGGCTGCGCTTTCCGTTTGCGCGGGACAAAGGGTAGGAAAAAAAAGAAAAAGGAAGAGTCGAGGAGGAATGAAATGGGCAAGAGTATAGAGAGAGAGAGAGAGAGAGAGAGGCGAGGGGGAACGAGAGAAAAACAAGAGAAAGGCGCCGCACCGGGAGGAAAAGTCGCGGTGAAGGGTGAAATTGTTAAAGGCTAACGAACTAACGCCCTTTGACTTCTTTTCTTCTCGAACCCGAATAGATCTTTCGAATACTGTGCTTGGAAGTCGGCCTTACCCTTCTCTCCCCGACCTCATTCTTTCTTCGTTTCCCGTTTCGCTCGAATAATGAAAGCAACGCGTTGTAATAGCCAGCTAGTAATTGCGACGCAATTATTTCGTAATATCGTCGACGACGACGACGACGACGACGACGACCACGATGGCGAAGGCGAAGACGACGGAGACTGGTCGTTGGGCTATCGTCACCAGCGATAATTATAATTATACACCGGCGAGGCTGCGAAAGATGCTCTGGTTGTTCCTTTTAAAGTCGCTCGCTTCCAATGGCCGAGTCGTATATCATCATCGTCGCCATGATCATTATCGTCATCAACGTGAACGATAACGATGGAGAAAGATGCGCGAATAGCCATCGATCGAGAAGAAAAATCTTACCGTTAACGATCCCTGCCCGACACTTTACGAGTCTGTATCCCGCGTAATAATCCCTCTGATAAAAACATGAACGCGTGTGTATCCAACTAGGTTATACGGTGTCGTACTAAAACTTATAATTAATTGTTCAACTCGGTATCCACCTTGAAAAATAAAATGAATCGAATCATAACCGTGAATTAAAGTAATCGGGTATGGCACAAGTTATAAAAGTTCGATTAATATTGATTTTCTTTTGGCCGTTTGTCGAAATTAATTTAACTCGTAGAGGTAAAGGAGGCAATAAGAAGGGATATATCGGTGTAATCGCGGTAGCCATGCTTACCCGACTAACGACTAATCCCTGCGATTAGGTTTGATCCGCGAAAGCGTATTTTTCGTCGAGTGTCCCTGGAGAATTTAAAGGAGTCTTCGACCGGGGAAAGGAGGGGATCTACGCCGGTGGCGTCGATGCTTTATGAGTTTAGAAAGGGGACCGAGCACCCCTTCGAATCAACAGCTTTGGAAGAGTAACAAATACGGGCTGCGTTGCTCGAGCCCGTAAACAATAGCCACGAAAAGGGGATTTGCGTGAAAGGTTAATATTCCTTCGGGAAAGGGAGGATCGCTTTCTAAAGGACGTTTTTGTCCTTTCCATAAATTCATTAGGTTAATCCTGAAGGAACGCAACGATTCGAACACGTTCCGACCATTATACGAGTAAGGGACAATCATTGTCTGTATAAATTTGCACGAGGAACAAGCGCTTTGTGTGAGTGATCCTCTCGACAATAAGTAAATATTTCGGTTTCGGCACCATCGAAGAGAAAAAGAAAAAGAAGAAGGTAGGAAAAGGCGAGCAAAGGCCATTCGTCTTTTCACGTCAACGAACGTGAAAAGAAAATTCTTTCTTTCTTTCTTTCTTTCTTTCTTTCTTTCTTTCCTTCTGTCGATTTTCTCTTTCTATTATTAAAGTTAGACGCTCGTCTATTGGTCGTTGCTCGTTCGACCTCGATCCCAAGACTCGGCCGTTCCGAGCAGAATATTCGCTTTGATCAAATTTATTAATCGAAACGTCATCCGCTGACCGCACCGACTTTTACGCGAACGATTACGAGTCGGTATTACGACTCGAAGAGCGAAGTCTAGCTGCTATTATCTATACCTATCACCTACGGTCTTCTCTTACGCGCCACGAGCGTCGAACAACTTTTGATAGTTTAATGAGCCACGTCGGTGAAGTTTTTAATGGAGGAGGCCTCGAACGAGAAGTTAGCACGAACAGCCGCTAAGGTATATCGGAAGGAAATGGAAGGCAATGACAGACGGGGTTCGTCTTCTCGAAAGCGAAGTCTCTCTCTCTCTCTCTCTCTCTCTCTGATTAAGTTGAACGAGATCCCCCTTTCGTCTTTTCGCTCTAAGACCTATCTCTATCTTTGATTCTACGACCATTATCAAACTGCGATATAATCGTTCGACGTTATTTTCCTATCAACGGAGTACGTTGTTTGCCTTCAATATTTTTCAATCGTTACGAGCGATCAAAATATTTTTACGAATCGAATAAAACGATACACCCAGTATAGATCGATCTATATAGATCAATGTTAATCGTAAATGAAATTATCGTATCGCTTCGCCGATAAAACTTCTAGCATTAATTAGCGTCGTTAGCCGCGCATAAAGTTCGTGCATTCGATAAACCAACGAAGAGATAATGTATGCAGTCGCGCGAACGCGGATTTCCCATGAATTCGCTCCGAATTTAAAATCGATATAATTCCATTTCAACGTTAAATATTAGCGATGTGCTAACGATCACCGAATATCTCGCCATTTATCGTTAATCGCCGTTTACCGTTACCGATGTATTACAAATATCATTTCTTTTATTTTTCTTTTTTTTTTTTTCTTCTTCTTCTTCTTCTTTTTTTTCCTCTATCGTCACCCTTTGAACACGCCCTTCTACTTACCGCAAAGTTTAAGTATCCTTGACTGGGAAAAAACACGATTATAACTATTAATTATCGTTCGCTGTAATTAGACATCTTGTTAACCGGAACGTTATATTACGTGGAATTAGATACTTACTAATTATATACTTACTTACTTATGCATAATATGAAGAAAAGAAAAGAAAAAGAAAAAGAAGAAGGTAATAGAAAAAGAAACGATAAAAACGGTGAGATATACACTGCTACATTCTATTCGTATCCGTGATGTGACATCGCATGCGAGGAAAAACATAAGTAGATACCCGTTACTTTTCGTTTTGCCTAAAACCCGTAAATCACGACTTCTTTCCTATCCGAAGAAGTTTTTCAGTATTGGCTCGTAACTCAGGATTCGTAGATTCGAACGTGAAATTTCTTCGAGGCACGGAGTATAGTTCGATAAAGAGGACACACAGCTATGTAAGAGACACGGGTCGGATAAAGGATAGCAACGTGTTGGAGAGGACGTTGTCGTCGTTCGACGAAAGCATGAAAGTTTGAACGAAAAGTGACTCGTGTCTACAGGGTGCTCCAATAACTACTTTCACCTTGTGACATTCGATATCTCGATTGAGAAACTAAAAGGACCACGATACGATGACCAAGAGACTGTCTTCGATATAGGTATGTATTATACATGTATATCATAGATATACACCATATGTCGGAGATTTAC
>NC_062188.1:19984333-20086833 GCF_912470025.1 Vespa velutina | reverse complement strand
CCTCTCTATCTATCTATCTATCTATCCATCTATCTCCTTCTCTCTCTCGTACGAATAGAACACGCACGTGTACCGGAGCACGTTGTCGGTGGCGCCGACGGCGACCAATGGTAATCACGCGGACACCTTGTAAACCCATTTGACGTCGGACCAACAGAAACAATTAAGCTTAATTAATAACTGCTAATCCGCAAAGCCGCTACCGACGCGTAACAGATCGCTCCCGTTTTAACCCTCGCTCTCCTCCTACCTCCGCTACTTCCTTCCCTACTACCATCGTATATGTATATATGTAGATATGTGCTAACGGTGTAAGCGTGGGTGTACGGCAACTCGACCGACCCGTGTCTCCGTGTAATCTCGTTAATCACCAGGTCGATTCGTTACGACACACTCCACGATTTTCCTTACCTTATGAGATATTCGACATCTTCCGTGTCTCAAGTTCTTACTATTATAATAGAATATGATGGTATACTTTTGAACGAAATGGATTTCTTTCATTTTTCTTGATTCTTATCCTATATGAAATGAATCGAAATCAAAATCAAATGTCAATCTTTATAGCGATTTGGATCGATTCAAAATTGATCTTGTCCATTGTCAATTTATATCGTTTAATTTTTCTTGACGATCAATCAAGAAGGATATAGGACCTAGACTAACAGAATTTGAGCGTCACTGGTCGGGCGCACTCGATTACGTCAGTTAGCAGCGATCACGGCTCAATTCTGGCAATGAGCTAGGAGGCAAGCTTCTCTCTATTTCCCATTTCCCTTCGTAAGCTGATAGGAAGGTAACACACCTTCGCCACCTCGCGAGAATGCTTACCCTCTATATAGTATGTTCCCCCTCTCTCTCTCTCTCTGTCTCTCTCTCTGTCTCTCTCTCTCTCTCATCCTCGTACGCGCACACTCGTCGATCCCTTCCTAAGCCTCGCGAGTACGCGACGTGGCTTCGAGGCACTAAACGTAATTAAACGGATAGTTTCCGCATTAGCCGCGATTGGATAATCATTCATCGATTATCTCGTACGCGTAGGACTGGACAATGAGCGGTAGTCAGAATTTAGACACACGTGCGTAATCGATAGAAAACAAGAATTATCCTTGACTCGTTTGCATAATTTAAATAAGAATATATCATATATCAACCATTCACTTTTCTTTATCGCGATCGAGTAATGGTCGATTAAAACGTTACCGAATAAATTAAAAACAATTCCATCGAGCATAAGCTTTCCTATTTCTCGGACTATAATTATTTCCATGCGGAGAAAAAGAAGATTGTTTCCGTTTGAGTATTGCATGTAAGAGAGTCGTCGAGGTTTGCTACGAGACACGTTATCGTGGGTGGAAACGGCGTAAAGGAGGTTTCTCGGTACGACGACGATCCAATTACTATGTTGGTAGCGAAACGATTTGTTCGGAGTTGCCTTGCAGGCATCGTTTGCATAAGCGACGCATATCTAACGCGAAGAAGTCGTGGGTGAAATGGACGTGCCGATGGCGTGTCTTTCGAGAAAAACGCTTTGGAAAGTTCCAGAGAAAGAAGAAGAAATAAATGAAGAAGGGGACGAAGAAGACGTTGCACGCGCTAGTCTCTCAGCTTGGCTTGCCGTATCTCGACTTTGCGTGTCGAACGGAAGAACTCGTGCATGCGTGCGTGAGAAAGATCGATCTCGAAGGCGTTCGCGAGCTTTCTTCCAGTCAAACGATAGGACCCACGCGTTATGTAAAAGATCACCTTACCCTTTTTTTCCCTCGATCCTTCGTCTTATTTTCTCCTTTCTCTTCTTTCGCCTCGTCCTTCTTTCATGAATTATGTAAGAACGCGCGCGGTGCTCTGTAATTAATTTTTCGAAGTTGGACTTTTCGTGACGATCGTTCGAAAGGATCGGTCCTGCTCTTCTCTGCTTATTATTATACGTCGTTTTTTTCCCCTTCTTCTTCTTCTTCTTTTCTCTTTTATTTTTATTCCTTTCTCTCTTTTCCCTTTCTTCGTCGTCTATTTCGTTTAAAAACGATTTGCCCGTTCGTCTTGCTCGCTCGGCACGCGCTCGGTCCGATATCCGTAATCGTTGTTAACCTAAACGCGTTTAGAATTAATATTATTAATCGGTAATATAAATCGACGACAAGCTCTAAACATGTACATTACAGTATACGATATCTTGAACGTAATGAAAAAGGGAGCGTCGTGAAAACTATGAAATCGATAATAACTTTTTAATTAATCTTAACGATCTTAAGATACAAAAAAAAAAAAGAAACAAGAAAAAGAAAAGAGAAGAAAAAGCAAGACTTTTACCAGAGCAATTACGCGACCCAAATCGGCGGAAACTCTGTAAGCGGATCGCACGATTTCACCGAGTCGAATTCACGAAAGTAACGAATTTTGCGAGGAAAGATTTTTTTGTCGCCTTTCTCGCGCGTTACTTTACATTCCGTCCACGTTGGTAGGAACACGCATACGTTACAAACATATATACGCAAGTCACACAACGAATCGCGGATGTAAAAACGTCGCTGACGATGTTAAAGATGCGATCGAGATCGCGCGTTCGTCTGGCCCGGTTATATCGTATCTGGAATGCGTGAAGAAGAAAAAGAAGAAGAATAAAAAGAGTAAGAAGAAGGAGAAGAAAGGGAGGAGGAGAAGAAGGAGAAGGAGGAACGACGAAAATGGTGCTGCTCCTCATACTTCGTAAATTCTCAGCATACTCTTCTGCTCCTTCCTTCGGAGAATTCTGGATTACTCCTTTTTTTCTCCTTTTTTCTTTTCTCTCATTTTTTCCCCTCTTAAGGATCGTACGACGAAACGTTTTCGCGTGAGAAAATGCTCCAAGCTTTTGCCAAGAGAGAAACGAGTAAAGAAGAAGAAGAAGAAGAAGAAGAAGAAGAAGACGACGACGACGACGACGACGACGACGGCGACGACGACGACGACGACGACGACGACGACGACGACGACGAAGAAGAAGAAGGAGGAGAAGAGGAGGAACAGGAGAAGGAACAGGAGAAGGAGCAGGAGAAGGAGGAGGAGAAAGAAGTCGATCGGAAACGCCAAGAGGTTGCTTTTCTCCTTCTACCTCTCTCATTCTTCTTATCTCTCCTTTTTCTTAACTCTCCTCTCGACTTAGACTCCCGGACGTTAGTTTCTTCCTTTGCTCTCCGGACCGATTTCACTTAATTCGAGAGGGGTGTATGGGTCTTCGTGGAAAGAGAAAGAGAAAGAAAGAGAGATAAGGAAAAAGAACGCGAGTAGGAGAGCGTGAAGCCGAGTAAGAAAAGGGGATAATGGTGCTAGTCGCGGGAGAAGGAGAGAAAAAGGTAAAGAAGAAAAGAAAAGAAAAGAAAAGAAGAGAAAAGAAGAGAAAAGAAAAGAAAAGAAGGGAAAAGAAAAGAAAGAGATAGAGAAAGAGTCTGAACTTTGGAATCCAATGCGCACCGTTGCTTTCATCTCCGAGTACGCTTCTTGGAAATGATAATGCTATTACCGAGGGCAGGATGTTCAATCGCTCGTGCAGATTTCAAAATTATATCCGCGTAAAGGAGAGCTTCTTTTTCTCTCGTAGCCTGCCAGAGGAAAATCCAATTGATAACGATGGTACGTCGTTGAAAGGGAAGAAATATCTTCTGCGCTCTCTCTCTCTCTCTCTCTCTCTCTCTCTCTGTCTATTACGAATACTCGCGTATTCCCTTTTATTCCTTTTCTCGCTCGAGATCGTCGAAAAGAAATAAACATAAATCGAGACGTAACGATCGCCGATATTACTAGTGTCCTGTGCAGGAATAAAAGAGAACGAAAGAGTTTAAAGTTTGCCTTCGTAATTTGTACGCAAAGTTATCGAGTGCATATGTACATATATGTGTATAGATAGATACGTATATATAGACAGGCGTACATATACGGCGAGCCTTATTGTCAGAAGAAAAATAAAACTGTCAAGGGGGCGTCAGCTCGTGAAAGAGATCGCTATAACGAATTCTCTTTAAATTCCATTATCGTAGGAACGGTCCAATTACTCCCGTCTGGATCATTCGTAGGAACGATTTATCGGCCGTTTCGTTGGACAAGCGCACGAAAGGAGATCACTCTCCTGACGCGTTTCGAATCAATTAGCTCGAGTCGATGTCGAGAGTATATGTCGGGCCGACTTCAAAGAAGAGAATGTCGCTTATACCATCTAAAGAGATAGGGAGAGAGAAAGCTATTTAAATACCGAAAGGGAAATATTCGAGATAATTCAAGGCGGAAAAGAGGGAAAACATCGTTACAACGACCCATAACGCCTCGTTATGGCAATGAAACGTGCAAACGGGCCGATAAACACGGGGAAAAGCTCAGGCTGTGTAAAATCAACTGGTAGCACGCAATAGTGTACCTATGTATATAACGCTTTGATATTCGACTCTATTTAACACCGACGGCAACGGATGGCAAGCAACGAACGATCGTTGCTTGACGAATGATCGTTGATCGGGCTTCGATTCGAATCAATAATAACCCTTTGACGGCCTGATATCGTTTGACTTTAGGGAAATGCGAAAGAGAGGAAAATTAGTCTCGGAGGTTCACCAATTAGTCGGCTTAGATAACGCACACGCGTTTAACAGTTGAAAAGAATAAGGGAAGATCCGTTCGATAAGCTTTCTATGTCTACTCTCCGTGTCAATGATGTCGCCCGCTCGGTCTATGTATATTATAACGATGACGATTAATTAGCGTCGGTCAAATTTCGGGCTTGCCCTTAAAATCAAAGTGACATTTATGAAACGGAATCGCGGCCACGCCGCAGTTGTCGCACTCGATCGATTACAGTAGAGTAATGAACGAACGCACATACCTATACGATGACGTTCTGTGCATATACATAGGAATACGTTTGGAAAGACCGAAAGCCCGATTGCATGCGGGTGTATATGGCGCATTTGCGGGACGGCCTCGTCCGGAAACCGTTGTTATCCCAGTTCTAATTCGACTCCCAGTTAAATTATTACCGGCCGAGCGGCATTTCGCGGCCCGCCAACTGTGCTCGCTTTTATACGGCCAACCCGGCAATCACAACGCGACAACCGCTGCTACCTTTGTTATCATTCTATACGAGATGCGATCCGAGTGAAAATACGCCGGGAGCGTGTCGTCGCCAGGAAAGAGAGAGGGGAGAAAGCCTCGTTCCAAATTATACTTTGCGATCGATTCCTCCTCACTTTTTCTCTACTTTTTCTTTCCGCCTCGTCGTTTTTGTTTTTTTCTTTTTCTTTTTTTTTCTCTTTTTTTTTTTTTTTTTTTTATCTTTTTCCGTCCTTTTCCCCCTTACTTCTGTAAACGCAATCGAGTCGTCGACGATAACCGAACTCGAAGCTCCGGTAACGGAGCGAGACAAATCGAAACGTCAGGAGGCAATAATTGCCGTCGCGAATGGAGGAAAAAAAAGGATCGGGAGAGACAGAGAGAAAGCGACGAGGCTTTCCGAAATGGAGCGACCAATTACTCGCTTCCACCCCTTCGGCTATTCTCCTCTCTGGTCCCGATGTTTTCCTTTCATTTCCATTGCGCGACAAGAGTCGTCGTCTCTCGCGCGCGCGCGCTCTCTCTCTCTCTCTCTCTCTCTCTCTCTCTCTCTCTCTTTTCCGTTTTTTGCCATCGCGAAAAGCGAACGTCCACGTGCTGGTAATTGGAAATTTCATGCATCTGACCCAGTTCGCGTACTCGCCGTCCCGCGATTTTAATCCGCGTCCGAGCACGAATCGCGACAAAAGAAAAAGTCTAGAAAATGAGGGACGACGGTGGTAAGAGTCGTAATCGGCGTGCTTCGTTAACGCTCGGAAAATAGCGTACAAAATCGGCGCTCGCTCGCAAACGAAATTGTGGATAAGCAAATAAGTCGTTATAGGTATGTAGACGTACGTCGTTATACGTGTACGTTCATACGTGCGCGGAAAAACGAATCGGTTACAACTCGAGTACGAGGGGAACGCGTTTGCGTTAAAAAGGAAATAAAAAAAATAAAGAAAGGAACGCCATGACAACTTTTCGATCTAAGCTGTCTCTTTCCTGTGAAAATCCTATTCCTTTTAGAATTTTCAATGGCAATGGCGTTTTCAAAAGTTGAAAAACGTTAGCGAAGAAACGCGAGTATATATTGCAATAATTACGATTAATAAGGATAATACCGATAATATCAAAGCGTAAAATACTAAAAAGATCTTGGTTTCTATACGTGGATATGTACAATATATGCATATATACCGTGCCCATATTTACTTTTACGTTTACTGAAAAGAGAGCCCAGACGTTTGATATTTTTACTAAATATATACATATATATATATATATATATATATATATATATATATATATATATATCAATCTCGCACGATCGATGTCCTTTTCATTAGCGCGTGAAATCATTTCTAAGGGTTATATATTAGCAGGACTGACAGAGTTCCGATAAATTGTCGGAAATAAACGGAATGTCTGGTAGAGATCACGAAGATAGAACGTTAAAGCGGAAAGAGAGAAAAGGAAGATGGAAAAGGAGAAGGAGAACAAAGCGACGGAAAGCAAGCACGACGATCATTAATAATATCCCGCTCTGTTATCTCCCTTTTACGCCCTGCGACAATGGACAACTGTGTAACAATAATGTTCCGGTTTTCCCGCGTTACGACCGTGAGGGTCATCCTCTCTCTCTCTCTCTCTCTCTCTCTCTCTCTCTCTCTCTCTTATGAGTAAGCGTGTTCGTGCGTGCGTGGGTGGGTACGGGAATGAAAGCGACATACCGAAGTAATGAAATTTTACTAGAAATTAAGTAGCACAAAGTAGTCGTATAGGAACGAGCACCACGCCTCGTACGAGCATTCGAATGAATTCCCCGCGGAGAACGAATTTCTTGGATGAGAATTTATCCGATCGTCTCTGTTCTCTCTCTCTCTCTCTCTCTCTCTCCCTCTGACTCCTTACATTTTTAACGTTTAAGACTAAGATTCACTTTTGAAACGTTGAACAATTGGCCAAGTACACAATTGTCCTAGCGTAATTAAGATGAGATAACGCGCAAAACCAGTACGGGGTAATTAGTTGGAACGTTAAAAAGTAAAAAATAAAAACATGTAAAAAGGAAAAAGAAGATAACAAAAGCGCTGTATAATTCGAGACCTTTCAACTCTTCTTCTTCTTCTTCCTCTTTTTATTTTTCTTTTTTTTATCTCTTTTATCAGAAGGTTACAACGAAGGCACAACGTCGAGAGCCTGTCGACGGCCCTGTTGGTTCGCCTAGCGGCCGATGCAACTCGTAGCACGCCCACGCACGAGAACACGCACGTACGAGACATTACGAGACTCCTCGGCTCGACGTCATCGGGGAAAATAATGGGCAAGCAGTTTCGTGATAACGATGAGTTAGCGTTGCACCTCGCTTATATACACATACATCACGCTGACCCCAACCGTTTCTCGCTCTGCTCTTTATAGTTCTCCGAACGCAAGGACGGAGATAGAAAAGCTCCCCTTTCGTTCCCTCCATCTTCATGTCTATCGTCTCTATTTCCATCGAGCTTCGTAACCTGTTTGCGCTGCTCGACGATGGTAGCCGGATAACGGGCCGAGCCGATACGTGCTTGTTCCGTACACGTTTCCCGATGTATCCTGACCTAGAATAAATTCTCCCTTGAGATTCGACATATTCAAAAGGAGCGAGAGAAAGGCGGGCATATAGAGAGAGAGAGAGAGAGAGAGAGAGAGAGAGAGAGAGAGAGAGAGATGGAGAAAAGGATAATAAAAAAGAAATAGAACGGAACGAAAAGAAGAGGATGAGCTGACTCAAAGAAAAGCACTGCCTTTCTTGGCGAATCGTCGAGTAGCTCCGAACCAAGAGGATTTCTACGAGATGCATCCTACGCTCGATACTCTCCCCGTGCGATATCTAAGCGCCGGAATCTCGAATATGCCGCAATGTACAGAGATAAGATGTATCAAGCTAAGATTACGCGTATGCTCCCTTCGTATACCCCACGAAACTACCTTCAAAGGAAATTTTTATGAGTAAATATATATATATATATATATATATATATATATGTATGTATGTATATGTGTGTATATGTATATGTATACACAGGTGGTATATGCTCGTCGCGCAAATAGATATCTGCTTCGAAATTGGATTACGATCGCGTGGAGTAACTTTACGCTCGGCTAACGACTACGACGATTAAGGATTAAGTGACTTATCCTCCCGCTATCGTCCTTCTCCTTTTGCGCGGGATACACCTTCCTAACTGCTCGAGTAATCGAGAAATCTTGTAGAAATTGCTTTCTATAATAATAAGATCATATTTTATCGTAAGACATTACGGGTATCACGTTTTTCTAACAAGTTGTGCTAACCCAATAATATTTATTATAACCAATCGAAAAGCGTATCGCATTATATTTTTTATACATCCGCTAATTTAATAATATAAATGTAAAAATGTTTAATTAACGAGGATACACGGTTCTCTTCTTGTCCGTACTCGTGTAACAAATTCATAACGATATATATTCCTCGTGGAGGCAGAGTATATATATATATATATATATACATATATATATATGCATATATATATATATATATATATTTTTGCGAGCGACGATAATGAGCGCATTACGCGTTAATGCGCGTTTCATTTTTTCTCAATTAAGGGCGAAAAGGGCGCAGAAACGTGGAACGAATAAACGATGACAGGGCTGCTCGAAAAGCTCGCTTTTTCGACGCGAGCCATATCGAAATGAATAATAATATTATGAGGAAATGGCGGAAAGCTTTACGATGCCAATAACGATATGCGTATTAGCGCATCACGTTTTGTCACCTTTCATCAGGATCGCAAAAATGAAGACCGACCGACCGACCGACCAATCGGCCGGCCGGCCGCGATTAATCGGAATTAGAATTCTATTTCGAGGGGGAGTATCCGCGCGAACGAATCTTGCGCTTTCCAACGAATCCGAACGAATAATCGAATTGGGTTAATCCATATTTACCGTGGATCACAAAACTCAAGGATTATCGGGAAGTAATTTCTTCCTTCGGTCCAAGCTCGATTTCGAATCACGCGATTGTTCCTTCCTCGACGATTTCACTCTCCCGATAGACTCTTCGTCCTTTTCGATATCTCCTTTCTCGTTAACGATACGGAGAGAGATGGAAAGAGAAAGAGCGGGTAGTGAACTTTGTCACCATAGATATCGAACCAAGAGAAAAAGTGATGCGATAAGGATGAAGGAGAAAACGCAAGGGAGCCTTCCGTTCACGTAACGCTCGGCAACGCGAGTCGAAACCTCAGCGAGGAACAAAAAGAGAGCATAAAAGAGGTACCACAGGAATATCTCCTCGTTTTCTCGTTGCTGAACCGAGAAAGAGAAAGAAAAGGAGAGAGCGAGGAGGGGGATAGAGGGGGGGCATCGTCGTTGCCACCGCATGATTCCATCGACCTGGAGTGTTTCGAAATAGGACGAGAGAGAGAGAGAGAGAGAGAGAGAGAGAAAGGAAAAAGAAAGGGAAAGAATCTCCGATAACGTTCGCCCTCCGTAGAAATTTCCCTTCCTACGAGATCCCATTTGACGCCTTCCTCGCGTTATAGTTTCACGATCGTTTGCCCCTTAGGCGTGCGAGTCGACGAGGATTGGGGTCGGGAAGGGGACGGGGTGGAGAAACCAAGAGAGAAAGAAAGAGAGAAAAAGAGAGAATCGAGAGGAAGACGAAAATGTAGCTAGGCGTTCACAGGAGCAGCGGCAAGATGGCGCCGTTTTTTGCAGCAGCCCTTACTCCTCTCACCCTTTCCACTCTCGCCATTTTTACGATACTGTCGAGGTCGTACACAGGTGTAGCATACCAATACTTTTTCTTCCGTATTGCACGGCTGTCGAGAGAGAGAGAGGGGGGGGGGTAGGGGGAGGGAGAGAGAGAGTGGGAAAAAGAGAGGGAGGCTGCTACTAGCTATGGCTGCGGCGCCGCCGTCGGGATGGCCCGGAAGGGGGCTGCTGCTGCTGCTGCTGCTGCTGCTGCTGCTACTACTACTGCCGGGAGTTGGGGGTGGTGAACCGGAGGAAGTACAGGCTGTTTTATTATGCAAAAGCTTTCTCGGCAGTTGGGTCGTTCTGGCTCCGCGCCGTTGCACCGGCATCGAGTAGGAGACAGAGACAGAGAGGAAAGGGGAAAAGGAGAGAGGTAAAGCGAAAAGGGGGGTAGGGAGGTGGAAAAGGGAGGAAAGGGAGAAAGTTACTAGTAGCGGTGGCGGTGATGGCGGTAGTGGTGGTGGTGGTCCCGGCGCTGCTGGCGGCTGTATAGCAGGTGGAGGAGGGTTGGAAAAAGCCTCCGCCCCTGAATCGCGTAAATACGGGCAGCCATTTTGCGATAAACTTTTTTCGGAACCTCCGAAAGAGAGAGAGAGGGAGAGAGAGGGAGAGAGAGAAAGGCACCTACCACCGTGCGTCCGAAACGAACGCTTAGGGGGTAGAGAGGGCTAAAAAAGTTTCAACATACTCTCGAAAGAGAAGCCGAGAGCTTCCGACGGAGCCAGCCGCGATATTCTACGCCCGGGAAACCTATAGACGAAAATTTTCGTTGAGTACGCAAACAGAGGAGGATCACCGAACGGCCGGTTGTTCGAGGGCCGTTGGAGGACCGCTGGAGAGCCGATGCTGGAGGGAGATGGTAGGGAGACAAAAAAAAAAAAAAAAAGAAAAAAAAAGAAAAAAAAGAAAAAAAAAAAAAGAAAAAAAGACAAAAAGAAAAAAAGAAGAAACGGGAAAAAAAACAAAGAGAAAGGAGAAGAACAAACAATTAATCTCTCGCGCAGGAGTTCGAGCAGTGCTCCTCAAACCCGCGCGATCCATTCTTCGTTCTTTTCGAGTATCGATGTTCGCTTATCGTTTCCCAACCCTTCCGACCCCTTCCGACGATTTTATACGGTAGAAACCTATCGTTTTTACGTGCGGATTACAATTCCCGACTCGAAATACCTAGTACCGTGGATGAATAATGTTGCGCTTCACGAGATTACGCGTTTACGCCGTTTCGACGATTAGCGATACGATTATTGGCCCTCGTCCCACCCCGGCCCCTACCTCTTTTAACGAAGTTACGAACGAAACAGATGTTCGCTTTTATCGTAGCTTTTGCGCTCGCGAAAGCGCATTAAATCGAACCCGTCTCGTTAATTTTATTTAGGATTTTAATTAATTCATTTCCACGTTCCTGCCCCCACCTTTCATCTCCGGTGTGCCCGCTCATTTATATACATATATATATATATATATATATATATATATATATATATATATATATATTTGTGTGTGTCTATCTATAATATATACATATAGATATGCAGATGTATATTCATTTTATAATAATATCCAACGTGCATGGAGAACGCTTTTCGCGCGTAAACGAGCATATATATTTCCGATAAAATACGCGATCGCGTTAACGTTCCATTTGCATTTCGTCCTTAATCCGCAAACGACGACGACAAGGACTACGACGACGACGACGACGACGACGACGACGACGACGACGACGACGACGTGGTCGTAAAATCGACAAGAGCGTCTTCGGCTCGACGAAATGTTCTCGCGGAAAATGACACGAGAAATTTTGCGAAAGTCCATAAAGGACAATGTCCGCGCCATTTATTTCAAGGATCGAGATAAACGCGAGAACGCTCTCGACGATCCTCTCTCTCTCTCTCTCTCTCTCTCTCTCTTCCCGAAAATAAACCGACCGCGAAAGTTTGAACCGCCTAGCTAAACGTTCGTTTACAGAGAAGGGTGAACTCTCGAGGATTGAGTTTCTTCTCTCTTCGCTCCTCTTCTCTCTTACGAAGTAAGAGGGATACACACGCCATGGCTGGCTCTTAGGGCAAATGGTCGAGACAAAATTTTCCGACTCTCGTTCTCCGTATGCGAGACGAAATGTTTATCGTTACTGCACCGCGAAGCCGTTTTCCAGAGGTAAAGAAATACCCTCTTTTTTCTCTTTCTCTCTCCTTCTATGTTTCTTCGATCCCTCTACCAAACTCCTATTCTCTCTTTAGTTCGAGCTCCTTTGTTCGTTGTTACGTCGTTAAGTCGAACGACGACGTCGACGACAACGAGGCGGCATCGTTCTTTTCGTCGGTGTTGTATCACCGACTTCACTGACTGCATCTTCCTTTTTAACGGGTCTCGTGCTCGACTTTCACAACTATTTATATCGACTTACAATACCGATTTATCCTTTACGATCTTTGCGTCTTCAACGGCACGACGTTAGTTAGATATATTCGGAAACTTTGGGGGAATGTTACGGACACAAATTTTTCGAACGTCGAACACGATTACGACTCTTTCTCGACCTCCACATATATATTTGTGTGCGTGTGTGTACTACAAATCTGAATTAGGCCGTGTGTGAAATATATCCGGAGATAGAATTTTGTCCGTTTAAACCCGGTCGAAAAAGTAAAAGAGAAGCGAATCGAAATAAGAAGAGAGCGTCGCTCGATTCCAAGAAAGTTTGGCCTCTTACTTCGTTAGAGGAGAATAAGAGAGGAAAGATAAAGAGAGAACACGGGATCTCGTTCGGGATAAGACGTTCCAGGTAATCGGAAAGACCTACCGAATAAGCGGACCTCGTCGAATGGCCGACTTGGTTTATTTCGTTTCTCGAAGAGGCTCGCGGTTAAAACAATTACTGAAAAAAAAAAAAAAAGAAAAAAAAAAAGAAAAAGAAACAATGAAAAAAATCCCATCGATGCTGGGCCAAACCTTTTCAAGTTGGCGTGCTTCGCGGGGTTACTCCGAAAGGAGAACAAAGATGGTGGGTGATTCTTCGATCGACGAGATCGATAGGAGTCGGAACTTCTTTACTCGTGTAGTCCCTCCTACCCTCTTTCCACTTTGGAAGATTTATAACGTCAGGACAGTGATTTATAATTATCTCGAGAGTATTAAGCGCGCGCGACGTCGCAACGTCGCTACGCGAAACGTATACAAAATAGTCAGCTCGTCGTTTACGAACGATGTCACGGATCCACTTGCCGAGAGCTATCCCGAGAGAGAGAGAGAGAGAGAGAGAGAGAGAGAGAGGGAGAGAGAGAGGGAGAGAGAGAGAGAGAGATACCGAGCATAAGTGTAGAGAGAAATGTCAATACGCGTTTACGCGGAACGCAATATTGGTTTATACTACTCGAACAAAGACCGTGTGTACGAAGCTCGAGAGATAGCAAGGCGCGATGCGATATCAACGACACGCGAGTAAACAGATAAGAGAGAAAATGTTCGACTCTTCGCGAGAGCACGCTAAGAGTAGTAACGACAATAAAATAAAGAAGAGAAGGAAACGAAAAAGGAGAAACAAAGTAAAAGGAAACGTAGAAAAATAGAAAGGTCGATAAATTAGTCGGAAGAAGAAGGTTCGTTCGTGGAGTCGAAAACAAAACAAAAAGAAGAAAACAAAAAAATGAAGAAAGAAAAGAAAGGAAGAAGAAAAGAGAAAAGAAAAAAAAGAAGAAGGTAAAAGGAAGGAAAAGAAAAAATAAAAAGAAAAGAAAAACGAGAGGAAAGAAAAAAAGGATAGGTAAAAGGAAGTCGAAGGAAACGTATCGCGGTGGTTAAATATGCGAAAACGTAGGCCGCTTCGCAGGACGTATATAACGCAGCGCGAAGCAAATCCATTATTACGAAGCCGAATTACCTAATTTCGCTGGTCGTTAGGTTGTTTCGACGAGGCCGAGCCCCCTGCTGCTTCCGTAAAGGGGAAGAGGGAGCATTGAAGAGGGAGCGGGAGCGGGAGGGAGAGGGGGGGGGGAGGAGGAGGAGGAGGAGAGGACTCGGAGCCCCCACGGTGGCGGGTCCTTCTGGCACCGAGGTTCGCGTTAAACCACCCCATTTGAGCGTTTTCCACCCCGACGACCTTACCGGTTCGGGTTGGGCCGAGTACCAAGGCATGGACCTTTCTCTCTCGCTCCAACGAGATCCCTCGGTCTTTCTCTTCCTCTCTATTTGTCTCTTCCTCTTGGACGAGCCGTAGGAAAGTCCGCGCGGATAGTCGAGCCAATCCCGTGCCCGATACACTCAACTTGTCCAATAGCGCTTACGAGTTCTTAAGCAAGAAGCCCCTCTTCCGTGGCGCGGCGCGGCCGCTTTTAAAAAGAGCCAATGGCGTCGTAGCCTCGACCAATCGGTGCGCCGTATAAGCGCGCCGTGCGGCTGCTACTCGAACAACCCGCCGAGTAGACGCCATCGTTTTGACGCGCACTCATTCGGTCCGCGCGGAGCGGTCGCGGCGCATCGTCGAGAGGTGGTAGTAGCGGCGGTCGAGCAGGGGCAAAACTATTGGCCACCCACGCCTCCACCTCTTTCTCTCTCTCTTTCATACTCTCTTCTCCAGTTTTGTTTTCCTCTCCCCAGTGGTAACTGAGAGAGAGAGAGAGAGAGAGAGTAGAGCAGTGGTCCCCACTCGTCCTCGTCTTCGTTCTCGTCCTCGTCCTCGTAGTCGTCGAGCTCTCCTCGAGCTGAGCTTTTTTCGCTCGGTAGGGGCGGTGGACGACTATAGAGAGAGAAAGAGAGAGAGAGAGAGAGAGAGAGTCCTTCCAGACTTCTGTCCTCCCTAGGGGAGCGCTATTACGGCATAACAAAGTCCGGCCGTGTCGCGTATATCGGATCGTACGTCAATATACCGCCAAACCAGCAGCCTTTGAGTCCCTCTTTTTCTCCTCCACTTTTCTCTATCTCGCTCTTTCTTTCCTTCTCGCACGCAGACAATCCTCCTGTTATACAACACAATCGGCCTCTTCTGCGCCAAAGTCGAGTGCGTCCGTGATATTTTGCAGCGGTAGTACGTTCGACGATGTAGACAGGGTGCTTCGGTATTGTTTCGATAGCACTTTTGTGAAAAGGGAGATACGATGAACTTCACCGTTCTCCGGCTCTATATATGTGTATACATACATACATATATACATACATATATACATACACAGATACATACACACATACATACATGCATACATACATGCATACATACATGCATACATACATGCATACATCATACACATACGTACATACATACGTACATGCATACAACATATATATACATATATATATATATACACTGGGTGGTTTAAAATTGACGATTCATGGCTTAGCTTAGCGTTACCATCCATCCAAGTAAGCTAAAAAGTGCTTGTTAAGGTGTTTCTCAATTACCATTTGAAATAAGTCAACTTTTGACCAGCAACTTTAAAACACCTTATACATGCTCATATTTGCTACAAGACCAATTAGAGAGAAAAAGAGAGAGAATCCTACCGAAACTTAGGAATTGCGTTTGGAGATCCCACGTTCCCACAACGCTTCTAATTTCGACGGAATTTTGAGTTTGTATTTCGAAGGCTTCTTCCCCACTATCAACGCGGAACGATTACGGAAGAATCGTTGGAAACGTAATACGTCGCAGTTATGGCCTGAGTTATGAAATCGTTAATCACACTGGGAAGCGTGCTCGTGCGAACGTCGGGCCATTTTTTCAGGCTTTTTATTCAGACGCCGCGTAGCGAAAAGTCATCGTCGTCGTTAGCATCGCTCGGAACGATCGTCGTTAAAGATATGCATCTACGAGTATACGTGTTGGTAAAAACGTGTGTACAAACTGACAGAGAAAGGGAAGAGAGAGAGAGAGAGAGAGAGAACGTTCGATAAAAGAAATAACGCGCCGATAATTATCGGTTCTCTATTACTCGCCGCCTTCAAGGTCCCGTGCATTTCAATTTCGTAATTAGAATACAACCGAGGTAAGCGCGTTATCGCGAACAACGTCGAAAGTCGACGATGCTATCGAGTTTACTCGCAAAATTTCTATTGATTGTAACTAGGAAAAAAGAGTACATAAAAAAAAAAAAAATTAAGGCGAAAAAAAAATATTATGGTATTTATTACACGGTAGACTCGTGGGGTACGCAACGATATGTGGTGTGTGTGTGTGTGTGTAACTATATAAAATCCTGCCAAACACAACCCGTTGCATTCTCGCTCCTACGAATTCCCTGATATTTCTTTTTCGCGTTTTTCATCGTGCCAGTACCGATACGAACGTCAAAGATCACGTTTCGCGGCGCGTTTCGAACGCGTGGAATCTCTAAATCGGCACCCCTTCGCTTACTCTTCCAAAGAACAAAATCGATCCGCGCCTCGAGATCCGCCGATTCGCGTCTTCTCTCGCTTTGAAATCTGCTCGTCGTCGACTTGATCTACGGTGTATGAACGCGGCACGTTTCTACGCGAAAGATTCGTTTTACCATTTGAGCAAGCGTACACGTGTGCGCGCGAAATGCGAGTACCAAAGAGAGATGCAGAAAGAGAAATAGAGATAGATAGATAGATAGATAGAGAGAGAAAGAGAGGGAAGAGTAAGAGAAGGGAAAGCAAGCTCGTCGCGAGGTGCCGTCGATATTAAAGGGATCCCAGCAGAGGCCGAGCATTTCCTGCACTGAGAAACCGCGAACAACTTACTCCCCTCTTTCTCTTTCGAATGGGAAAGATGGAGAGAGAGAGAGAGAGAGAGAGAGAGACGGAAACAGCAACTCGAGGCCACTGAAACCAGCTGTATTCCCAGCCATTAGAACTCCGCACGGTAGTGAAAATTTACTGTCGTTACCCAGTCCTAATACACTGGCATCGCCGTGCACTGCTCTGCTCCGTAGTTATGGACGTTCCGTTGGACCGTGTGTCTCTCCTCGTGGCTTCTACCATGGTATGCCGTATACATACGTATGGGTATACATATATACATATATACATATATACATATATATATATATATATATATGTGTGTGTACATCTACGTGTGCGCGCATGCTGCTTGTCGCGACGGGAATACACACATACACATACGTATCTGCTGTGACGATATAAGCATGCTCGACGCGGAGATAGTCGACGAGGGAGAGAGAGAGGGAGTGACAAGGATAGAGAGCTTCCGTCGTATCTCTCTCTCTTGTGTACTTTCTCTCTCTCTCTCTCTCTCTTTCTCATACTCTCACCACACTCGAGTAGTTCTACCAAGAGCGTTGGTGTCATGCAGCAATGTTATCTGCCACCCCGTCTGACGAGAGAAACGGAGGTCTCCGGGTGAAAGGGAGACCTAGAGAGACGGAAAGAGAAAGACGGTGGAACGAGAGAGTAAAAGAGGGAGAGAAAGAGAAAGAGAGAGAGAGAGAACGTCCGTGCCTCGTGGTAATGGCTTATAGCCAGAGCCGTAGCAATCCCGTCGTTTCCTCTCCAGAGACCGCAGACACCTTCTCTTCTCTCTCTCTCTCTCTCTCTCTCTCTTCCCCTATTTCGAACGAAGAGATTTCTCTCGCTCGCTCTTACTCTCGAAAGAGGCAAGCGTGTTGTGCTTATCGATACCTCTTGTATATACGTATTTATCAGTGTGTATGTGTATACGCGCGTCAACGTATGTGTATATATATATATATATAAGCATCTATCTCTCTCTCTTTCCTTTTCCTCCAACTCAGCTTTTTCCAACTCCCTTCTTTCTCCCATTTCTGTCGAAGCTTATCGAACCGATTCTTTTTCCATCGTCGCGTCGAAATCGTTCCGAGGGATTCTAGTTTCCAAGCTTTCATCGAGGGTCCTGAGATAATCATTGAAAATTTATCGAGCACGAACGTGTACCATGGATAAAACGTACCGTGCTATAGATACGTACGTACATACGTACGTACACACACACACACACACACATATATATATATATATAACGCGAAGCAGATTCGTCTAATCGCTCGTTCGTTAAGAATTCTACCGATCTTATGTACCGTACTTACATCGGTGATGCGATAGACGGTCTTGTTTTTATCCACGTGAATCGATAAAAAAGAAAAAGAAGAAAAAGAAAGAAAGAAAGAAAGTACAAAGAGGGACGAAAAAGAAAAGTTGAGCAAAGTTCTCTTATATCGTCGAGAATTAGCCTTATTCTCGTTTTCTAGTTGAAGATTTACGATGGCCAAAGCAAGCTCAAACGGAGGACGCCTTTTCTGAAAGGAAACGATCATGAAACCGACTGTAAAGTAGACGAAGAAAGGCGTTTGTGTTTGCTTAGATGAAAAAAATGTCAAGGTTCTCCAGGAAAGAAACATCGAGAGACTTCTCCCTTCCACTCTTTTACGTTCCTTCTGTTTCTCGAGATGCGGACGAAGCCAAGAGCGTATAACTACGAGAGTGGTCCTGAGAGAGAAGAACGTTCGTAAGATTCCGAGTCGTAAATAACGAGGGCGAGGGGAGCCCGAGGGTCTCCCTTTCTGACGAAGCGCTCGAGATCCTTCGTGAAAGAGCGGCCCTAAATCATCGACGCTCTTGGGGGGCGCTCTTTCGTCCTACGATAGAGAGGAGACAGTGGAGAGAGAAAGAGAGGAAAGAAAAAGAGAGACCGAGAAAAACTGTGAAAGTCAGTCGAACTTTGAGGGACCTTTCGAGAATCTATCTCGGGAGAAGGATGAAGGGAGTTTAGAAAAAAATTAATAAATAAATAAGTGAAATAAACAAAAAAAAAAAAACATTAACAAACCAACGGAGAAAAAGAAAAAAAAAAGGGAAAAAAAAGAAAGGAAGAGAGAATCGGTCAGAAAACGTATCGAATGAAATGGAAGTAATTTGGCGAAAATTTTGTTTACATTTATAACATCGATAACAACGATAAACAAAGAAACGAACCTGATGTTTCGTGTTACGATCATCGGCAAAAAATGTTGTACCCTCGATGCCGTTATTACGTTGCACAGACCCCGTGTATCGATCCCTCGAATCGTTTACGGTTCTTTATACGGAATAACGAGGCGATTTCTTAGATCGTGATACGACCGAGTCACTTTCCACGAGGAACGTCTTCAAAAGTTAATACCTACTACGAGGTGGTAGGTGAACCCTCGTATCGCTGGCTCGTTAAGGAATGTTTATGATTTACGAACGAGAGCTACAGTCCGTTCTCTCTCTCTCTCTCTCTCTCTCTCTCTCTCTCTCTCGATACCCGATACGCGATAGAAGTCGATTACATGCAGGAATGATGTAAGAAGTTCCCTCGTCTCTCGGTTCTATATCCCCACTTGTCGTGGAAACGACTAAAAGATAGAGAAGCTACGCATTGGTGATCGTTAAGACCGACGCTCAAGTTCCACCACGTATCTATCCTACCTATTTGCGGGTAAGTCGTCGAAGATATAGTATATATGGTAGATATACCTGCGACGTCGATTTCACGCCTTGTATTTCTCGGCTTTCTCGTGCCACCGATCTTCTCTACCTTATCGATTCTCTCTCGAACGTAACGTCGATCGTTTTCTTCGTAGTAACCCGACTAGTTCCAACGAGTTACGATCGATCGTCTTTATCATATCAATTTGGAAAATTTTCAACTACTTTTTTCCTGATAATTATCGATACTCGAATAAAACATAATAAATATCGCCCTTAAATACTATCCGCCAAATGATTAATATCCCATTAAAAATTCTCATAAACCCCACGTATAAAAACGTTAGCGTATCAACTGTAGCAGGATACAAGTCGGATTCAATTACTTCCTCTTTCATTTCGAATGCGAGAACGGAGAATTACGACGGTATCGCTCGAGGAAAGAGGAAGAAGAGGAGAAGGACAAGGAGGAAGAGGAAAAAAAGAAGAAGAAGGTGCTCCGCGAAAGGGGGAGAGAGAGAGAGAGAGAGAGAGAGAGAGAGAGTTTTTCATCGTCGTAAGTCTGGAAGAAAATCTCGGCGAGAGACGGGTCGAGGGTTAATTTTCTTCTCCTTCTTCTTCTTCTTTGGACCCTTGGAATTTACCCCGAGAGATGGAATGGAAAGTCTCGAGAAGGAGAAAGGGAAATAGAAAGAAAAGAGAAGAAGGAAGCTCAAACTCCAGCGTTTATTAGTTGACTGACAGACCAAGTCCGGATGATCGTCCCGGTTGCAGGAGCATCAAGGGCAACGGTAAACGAAGATCAGCGAGAGAACCTCGAAATGGTTGCATTCGAGTTTCTCGAAGTAAGCGGTCTGTCTTTCTTCGCTTTCCCTCTTATTCGAAAAGCCACTTATTCCACTTGTTCGATCGGTGCGAAAGTCAGCGATACGGGATCTTCCGAGGAACGCCGAGGTACGGCATTTAAGTACGGTCAGAATGAAATGGGATTACGGTATCGGCGCGCTATTAGCGCTCGATATTGAAATCACCCCACGATACCGCTTGCCCAGGATCTCTTCCTTTATCGAGGGATGACGGTTGGAAAGAGACGACCTGACTCGAATTGATTCGCGTTGACAGGTGGTTGCGCGGCTATGTACGCGTACGTATATGGCTCTTCTATTAGCGTATATAGGAATTTGCAAATACGATTGTACGTTATCTTTTGCCTTTTTTTCTTTTCTCTCTCTTTTTTTTTCTTTTTTTTTTTTTTTTTTAGAACGAATCGAACGTCTCGAAATCGCGCGCATAAATTCGAAAAGAAAAATTGACGTATTAAGTACTCCAAATGGTATCCTTTATAAATCGTTTTCATAGCTTTTACCATTTCGATTATATCACGAAAAAAGGGATCAAGAAGCTCTCTCTCTCTCTCTCTCTCTCTCTCTCTCTCTCTCTCTCTTTCCCATCTCCAGGCATCGTCCTACTGTTTATAATGCATGACAGAATATTTGAGAAAAGACCGGATAAAACTCGGTTAAGCTTACTGCCCGGTAGAAGGAGATTAAATTCAGTTATTCGGACCGAGATTAAACCAAATACGATGACTCGCGGTCCCGACCGGATTTCGCGAGAGTTAGCTTATAATTACGAATGGAAATGTGCGGTCTCCAGGGGTACGCCGTACGCTGTACGCCGTAGGGTATACCTACGCGGTACAAATAAAACGATTTCCTGGACTAAGGAAGCGGACAAGAGAGAGAAAGAGAGAGAGAGAGAGAGAGAGAGAGAGAGAGGCTGTAACTTGTATATTACTCGATCTACAATCAAGAACGTAGAGACGTATGTACGCGTGTAAGTATCCACTTGATTTCACCGTATCGATCTATTCGCTCTAAAGGAAACAAAAAAGAAAAAAAAGGAAAAAGGAAGAAATCAACTGAAAAAAAAAGTTAACTAACTTAACACGATCGGATGCATTCCCTCTCACAATCGATTTGTACTCGCTCGATACACGATCGGTATCGCGACAAACCGGACGATTCCACGTCCGTCGTCGTTTTTCTTCGTTAAACATCGGCTGCGATACCTTCGTCTCTTTAGAATCCAGTCCGAAGAACCGCGTCGTTTCTCAAAACGTTCAATTATCCCCGACGGGGTGCCGTAACGCGGCTCGATTAACGATCGCTCGATGTTTCAGTAATTAACACGAATCGATAGCTCGTCGTTCGAATCGCCACGATTCGACCACACACACGCACGCACGTGCGCGCGCGCGCGCCCTAACACATAGAGGTATATTTAAGTACCTTCCGAATACATAGGTAAGTATCTACTATGTACGCGTCTTGGTACAAAGCGATCGAGTTTAATTAAGCGCTAGACTTTTCTACGGCAATCGACTGACTCCTAATCGTTCGATGGTGGCTCCCTAATCAGCCGACGAGTAGCTTGTTCCGTCTATAGATATCTTTTATCTCTCTTTCCTCTTGGAGGCTCCTCCTCCTCCTCCTCCTCCTCTTTCAATACCGGGCACCCTCGCCAGGAGAAAGGAAACGATCGACGAGCAAGGTTCTACGAGCGGGCCCTCTCGATGCGTCCCAACGATTAGATTAGATTGGACCGGTAGTGGTAGTAATCATTGCGAACGCGCCTAAACTCCCCGCGATACGTTCGTTTCTACGTACGATAAAGAGAAATCGTCCTGCGCGAAGGAATTAAACGTAGCTTAATTACGTATCGTGACTTTCTATCAAGCTCGAACGTGAGGGAAGCTCACCGACGATTAACGACAAACGATAGGTATGTACTTACATACGTGTACGTACGTACGTACGTACGCACCTACGTACATATGTACGTACCTTCCCCTATTACGAATATTCGTACAACCACGGATCGTGGCCTGCTCTCGTTTGAAAATAATCGCCCTTCGTATCTCCCCCATCGTTTCGTTCTTTCCTTACACAGGAGAACGATAGTAGAGATACGATATAGATTAATTCGTCGATTAACCCGTCGGGATGCCACGATTATATTGTTTTTGTTCGCCTTTTTTTTCTTTCTTTTTGTTACCTAACCAATCCTCCCGCCCCTCTTTTGTTTCGGCACACACGCAAATATTCTCATCGTTAAGACTCATCTTTCCTCTTTTTTTGTTTTTTCTTCCCCCCGCCCTCACTTATGTAAACTTATCGATTAGCTTATACACCTAGCCTTTAAGGCGAAATAAAACATCGATCGATCGAGTTGAAAACATTAATTATCGGTTATCGCGTTTTCAATGTTACGTTTAGATATATATATATATATATATATATATATATATATATATGTGTATATATATATAGCATCAATTCGAACGTATAGCTTCTCATGCTTTTTCATAAAATTCTCGTTTCTATGTACATACGTTAGACGACAGATATTTCTAAAGGAGCAAAGACGGTAGTCGAGAAATGAAAGATAAACTGCTTCGACACACTCCGAGGTTAGGGAGAGAGGTAGGAAGAGAGAACTCGAGTCGGAGTTGTCGGTGTATCCATTCGGGAGACGCGCAAGATATATCTCTCTTTAGTCGGATTAAGAGGCGAAAGGGGTCAAGACTTTCGGATTAATAATCTGTCCGCGAGAGACCGAGAAAGCGGCAGCGATCGTTGTGCCCCGATGTATCTCCTAAGACCTCTCTCTCTCTCTCTCTCTCTCTCACCCCCTTTCTTTCCTTCTCCATCTTGTATTCGTCGCAGCATCTTCCTTTTGTCCCCAAATGGGAGAGAGAGAGAGAGAGAGAGTACTTTTAAACGACCGAAATCGTCGGCCGATCGAAAGAGACGAGCCAGAAAAAAGGAACGAAGTAGGGTGGAGTAAAGGAGGAAGGAGAGAAAGAGAAAAAATAAGAAGAAGAGTGCTCGCGCGTGTGTATATGTAAAAGAGAGAAGAGGAGAGGAAGAGAAGACGAAGAGCAGGAGGAGTGGAAGCTGGCCTGGCAGAAATACGACGAGGCGTGGCAGATAAACGACGTATCGGCCGCGCCTGGGAGAGCGTTTTCGTTCGATAAACAGAGCAATTTGGTGTCGTTGTCGGTTGCGATTGATAAAAGCCGGCCGGAGAGCTCACGGAAAGAGAGAAAGAAAAAGAGTGGAAAGAGAGAGAGAGAGAGAGAGAGAGAGAGAGATAAAACGTTCTCCGGAATCCTCGCGAGTGCAACGCTTTTTCTTCCTTCGCCGTTTTAGTCGTCCACCGCGGGACGCGTTTCCGGCTTCGGCGAATGAATCTCGCGCCTCCCCATCCAAATCCAATCGATTTCTCTTCTTTTCCCTTTTTTTTCTTTTTATTCCCCCCGCTCGGCCCCCCCCCCTCCAAAAAAATCCAAAGACGAGCCCATTCCTCTCCTCCTGTTCCTCTCGCAAAATCAATTTGCGAAAAGGAGAGATCGCTATCGTAGTCGATCGTACCGATAGATATCGGCCAAAGTTATTCGCTTTGCTAATTAGGAACGCTACGGGGTATCGATTTTCATCGAGAAGGATCACCTTTCGAGAATAGGATATAATGAACGGATTCTCTGTGTAATCGGGAGGATTAGGACTGTATACCTGATTTTCTTGGCTATCTAACTTTGCAGGAGAAAGGTAGTAGACGACTCAGAGACAAGGGTTTATGTTCCTTTTTATAAACGACGATGTATCTATGTAACTTGTTATCGAGCCGCTCTTGTTGGACCTAAACATTATAAATGGGACAAATTCGATGAGCGTTCCCGGACAAGGTGAAAAAAAAAAAAAAAGACATAAATAAATAGAGAAAGAGAGATAAAGGGGAGTACTCACAGGAGAAACGAGAAAAATATGCGGGAAGCCGATTGCGTGAAAACACGACGCGGAATTCGCGCGTAAATAACAACGTCGAAGAAAGGAAATATCGAAAAGCTCGCGGTGGCAACGAGCAACAAAACGCGGACGGTACGCGAACCGTCTCGTCGGTGGTGGATTTTGCGGCGAGATGGATGCCCTCTCGAACCTCATTTGGAAACCGCGCGTTATGGCCGTGCTAATACCGAATTTTGTACCGGCGCGATGGTACACACGCTCTATTGCCGGTACTTTCTCACCTGTCTCTCACGGCGTGTGCGCATGCGCGCTCAAACGAATGAGAGACAGAGAGAGAGAGAAGGTTCGCATATAGCCTTTTACCGGTCGCTTCTGGTGGCAACGCGGCTCGAGCCATTGTGTGTATGTACGTAGCGTGTATTCACGGCTCCGCGAGGAGACAAAAGGCCCTACCTCCTTACGTGGTTCAGCTCCGACTGGCCCGGTTAAGAGAGAGAAGACGGTATATTAGTTGCACGGAGACGAGAGAGCTCGATCGTGATTGGTCGCTGGAGCGCGCTCATTGGCCGATCTCCCTAACGGTTCGACCGCAGTCCGCGCGGACTCCTATCTCCGTCCTTCTTTTCCACCTTGCTCGCACTTTCTCTCTCTCTCTCTCTCTCTCTCTCTCTCTCTCTCTCCGTCTATCTATACGTTTATCTCTTTCTCTCTTATGCATGGTACAACGCTTTAACGTCCTCGTCGCGCTCGCGACAGACATGATACCAACCACGGACGGTTGCTTGAGTTCTCCTATCTCATCCTCTCTCTCTCTCTCTCTCTCTCTCTCTCCCTTCCTTTCTTCTTCTTTCTTTCTTTCCTTCTTCGTTCATCTCCCATTCCCTTTCTCGCAGTCTTTCTTCGCACTCGGTCGTTTCTCCTTTTCTTTGGCTCTCTCGTCTCTCTCTCTCTCTCTCTCTCTCTCTCTCTCTATCTCCTCCTTTACCTTCTCGAAAACAGTCTCTCAGCAGCAAAGCAGCAAGATCCCCCAGACAAGATATGAATTCACGTTCCTCCTTTTATATTCTACGCTCGCCTGCCCTCCATTTTGCTTGCTCGGGCCCCTTGTCTGCTTCGCCGATCTGCGACTACCGTATGTGCCGACTATCTCGCGCGAGGCCTTCTTCCTGTCCTCTTCTCTCCTCTCCTCTCCTCTCCTCACCGTTCTTCTTTCGATGCTCTCTTCTTATTCGCTCTTTCTCTCGTCGTCGTGGGCACACGATCGCCTTGTTCGAACGTCGCCATCGTCGTCGTTGCGTCGTCGTGTCGCATCTTCTTCGTCAACGACGTCGTCGTCGCCGTCGCCGTCGCCGTCGTCGTCGTCGTCGTCGTCGTCGTCGATCTCTTCGGCATGCCGCTTTGGCCGAGTAAACGTTTACGAGTGAGACCTACGGTTATATTTACTCGCATATATGCACACGCACAGCACACACATCCGGAGCGCGGTCGGCTAACCGCGAAAGATAGGAAGGTGGTGGTTCGCGTTCTGTGGTACAAATGTAAGATCGAGATATAACATCACGAATGCGAGAGAGAGAGAGAGAGAGAGAGAGAGGAAGACGGGGGGGATACGGGTAAAGTTGTGAGAGAAGGAGAGAACATTATGGATAAGAGAGATCGAGAGACAAAGAAATAAAGAGAAAAGAAGTACGGTTATAGATGGGATAAAGAGAGATAAATAGAAAGAAAAGGATAATTTCTGAGCGAGAGCATAAGAAGAAGGGTGAGAAAAGAAGCGAAGCGTTAAATATTAAAAACAATCCATCAATTAGCGCTAATGCAGGAGCATTAAGCTTGGGAGCGTTCTCCCGGTTACGCGGTAACACGTGTCCGTGTGTCTCCCCTGGTCGCGACGAGCTGGCCCGAACGCTGCCGCGCGCACATCCGCATGCGACGCGCACTAACGCACACACACACACACACACACACACACACACACACACGGCCGGTAGGGTTGAGTCGAGCGCGGAGCGGTGGGTATCATTTCGGTTCGTTAGGCGCGGTTCGTGTTCTACAGATGCGACCTTGTGTATGTACAAACGTCCGGCGCGAACTATACATGTGTAAAATCCGCACGCGTGAGAAGACGATGCAGAAACGTGTATTTTGACAATACAAACTTTTCATTCATGGATTAACGTGTTTCCTCCTCTTTTCTTCTTCTTCTTTCTTTTCTTTATTCAACCGATTAACGTATACCTACTTACTTATGTATGTACTTAGTTAGTTACGACAGTCGCCTTAACCGGCGAATTTATTTTAACTAAGCTCCACGATTTTACATAAGATTCAAGCGAATCGATTCCACGAACGAAATATCTCGCAAGAGTAAAGTATATCTTTTTACTCGAACTACGGAAGAAATTTTCTTTCGTTCTACGTCGCAGATAATTCTCTCGTCAACGTAAAACGGATTTGGTGATGCAGAGTGCCAAGATTAAGTGTGGATGGGCGCGCGCGCGCGAGAGAGAGAGAGAGAGAGAGAGAGAGAGAGAGAGAGAGAGAGAGCACTGTGAGAGGAGAGTTAAAAAGCAGACTTAAAATATCTTCTGCTATTAAGTTCCATTCGTGATATGTGTGTGTGTGCATATAAGCACATATACGCACGCATCCGCCGTATGTTTTTTCGAGATATCACACTGAGTTTTATACCTCTTTTTCTCTTTCATTCTCTTTCAATTTTTCACCCTACCATAGCACTTCCAGTCGTTCCACAGCTGAAATTCGTCATTTCATTTATTTATGTAAATTTGTAAGAAATAAGGGAATCCTTTATACGAGATTACCCTTTAGCGTATTGCATTTTTCGAACGGATCTTAGCTCGCTTCTGAGATACAAAATTCCTTTTCCCTTCGAAAAAAGCTTCTCGAGAAGAAAGGTTCGAAGAGTGTATCGAGAGAAAAAGATCTCGTAGGTGGATAACCGAAAGATCCGATAGATCGAACGAAGAAAAAGGGAGTGTGAGAGAGAGAGAGAGAGAGAGAGAGGGAGAGAAGGAGTCTGCCTTGCTCTCTTCCTTCTCTATTCTCTCTCTCTCTCTCTCTCTCTCTCTCTCCCTCTCTCTCTCTGCAATCCGGGATAATCCTCGAAGAAGTTCGTCGAGGCGTACTCGCGTTCGTATTACCAGTAGTAGTAGTAGCTACTTCGAGTCGAAAGCTCTTGGCAACTACGGATTTTTCTCTCTTTTATCGTGAAAGCTTGAACGGCGAGTTTGTAGGAAGGATGTAGGAAGGTGGCGGGGAAGTCGCGAGGAGGTCGAAGGGTGGTTCGATCGGCCCAGGGCAGTGCAACGACGTGCATCGTACCGCAGCAAGGGCGACATTATCGCCGGTTGCACACACCGTGCGGCTGCGGATGGTGCGGTATGGTGGTTAGGGCAGTGCACCACAAGGGTGGTCAAACCGCAAACGAGACCACCGTCCTGGCTATCTGCTATCTGGATAACCACCGCAGCCACCGCCACCACCGAGCACCCCTCGCGTTCACCGCTCGACCGCTCGTGGGCTCGGCGAGGTGGGGAGCTGCGGCCCCACGCACACCGTTCGCGACTGACTCGGAAACGCTACCGCGTTACGTCGGCTAAAGCTTATCTCGCTAATCGACCTCTCCGATCGATAAGTCCTCGATACGAGCCTAGCTAGAAAAACAACTCTACAATTTTTTTCCCTTTTCTTTCGATATCGACTCCGCCATCACTTTCGCATTCAATTTTTTTCTTTCTTTCTTTCCCTTGTTCTTTTTTTTCTTTTTTTATATCCTTTTTCTCTTCGCCTCGATAAACTTTCGAATCGTTCGAAAAACATCGTTGCTCGTTTACTTTGTAACGATTCTACAACGTATAAACGGCTCGACTTTATATTTTTTAATTTATCTACTACGTAATCACGATCTTACAATATACTCGCGATACATATACGTGCTGTATGTATATGTATATGTATATGAAAAAAAAGGAAAAGCCAAGTCGAGGAGACTCCGATACTTATTCGCGTTTACGTCTTCGCGAGAGTTTAACCACGAGCATCTCACCGCGGGCTTATCAATTTAATTGCAGCCGAGAAAACGACGTTGACGTCGAGGAGGGGCCGCCGCCGGTGACAATTAAAATTTAAGGAACTCGTCGGACGGCAGGTGCAACGTAAAAACGTGCCGCTAAAGCGGATAAAGGCCTCGCCGAAAACGCTCGTAAACGCCGACGGCATACAGCGGGGTTGTATGAAGAAAGAGAAAGAGAGTAAGAATCTCTGGTCTCCATATGCGAGGCTATTACCTCGCCGTGTAATCACCGCGATTCCGCCATGCCGAGATGCGGTGAACTCGCACGATAAATTTCTACGACTCTTCCTTCCTTCCTTCGTATCCTCCCGCATCCTGTCTTCTCTCGGCGTCGTTTTGCCGTTTACAGCCCGACTACCGAGAAATTTAAGCGTACCCAAGCTCATCGGGCAAACGGCTTCAAGTATATACCCTCTTCTCTCTCGCTCTCGCTCTCGCTCTCGCTCTCGCTCGCGCTCTTCCATTTATACGTATACACATGCGTAAGCATGCATGCATGTACACACATATATATCTTTTATGTATGGTGCTTATAGGAGGTAGCAGCGGACTTTTAACGCTCGTACATACACGCGTTACCATCGCGTTTATGACTCTTCTCCGCTAACTGCCACCTTGTGCCTCCGCGCGACTATTCCCATCTCCGTTTCGTTCGCTTTAAAATTCTCTTCGGAACTCATCGGCGAAAGGATTTCCAACGTCTACTGATGTTGAAAAGCCGAGGAAAGATTCACGATAATTTAGATCGGGATAATTGTTGGCGATACTTTTCTCTTCTTTTTTTTTTCTTCAAAGAAAGACATTAAAATCTCACGATATCGCCGTTATTCTCGCGGAAGAACGAGAAAAAGGATAAATAAAGGGAGTAAAAGCCGGAGAAACGTCGATGGTAGGCGCGAAACGAATCCCACGCGATTTCAAAGATTTATATCCACGAAATGTCGCGTTGGAAAAATATATTTCGGCGTTTATTGGGCTACGGGATCGATTCTCGGTGGAGAAACGTGACTTTCATCGTGCTTCGCGCTCGCGATATAACCGTACGCCTCATCCTCGATACCCTTTTCTCGCGCCAGCCAACCTCCTAGGCGCACGCGTACCAATTTATTTCCGAGATACGCGTAGTAGTAACTCGCAGACGATCGCCGAGGAATTATTTCCAGACGGGTGGATGGATATTTCTAACGGACCTACCCTCGGCCATGCTCCTCCTCCACCCTCCCTATTCCCCGCCATTCTCTTCTTCCCGCTCTACCTCTCACTCGGACGATATTTATTAATCCTGCTTCGCGCGAATAAACGAATAGAATTGTTCAACGCGAATCACGAAAAACGATCGCTTTAAAAGCGTTCCGATTGGATTGAGATTTCACGAGTGCGATCGCGTTTGTTTTTCACGCGTAAAAAAAAAAAAAAAAAAAAAAAAAAAAAAAAAAAGCAGGAAAAAAGAAAAAAAGCCAGAAAAAAGGAAAATAGAAAAAAATGAAAAACAAGGATCAATTGGATGATCATTTTTATGCCCAATCGTTTCATCCATATAATCAATGATCCTCGTAATATTTCATTTAATCCTTAAATGAAATATCATTTCTAAAACGCATCGATACGTTTATCTGCCTGCAAACTATTCTCGATAGGAAAAAGAAAAAAGAAAAATGGATCATTTTTTCTATTTCCATTGACCCGTACATATCGTGCACGTTCATCATAAAATGGAATCTTCTTCAAAGAGTCCACTATTCCGTGAGATAGGAAGCCGACCTCGAATATTCATATCCTGCTTGTGCGAAGATCGAACAAACACGAAAGGATTCGTTCGAGCGGTTTCGTCTATATATATATACATATATATATATATATATATATATATATATATATATATATAAATATACTATATATATATATATATAGTATATTTATACATACATATATATGTATATTTATACACACACGCACGCACACACATACACCGTACAAGCCTTTTCGTGGCATCCCGTATTTTTGTTAGACACCGAGGCAACCGGAAAGCGCAATCGCCAAAGGCACCATCTTTTTTATCTTACCGTTCGTTGTTTTTCCGATATATACGAAAGAACGCTTTCACGTGATATACTGCTGTACATCCTAGATCAAAAATTTTCAAGCGCTCTTTATAATTTTTAAAACAAATATAAATTTATCCTTGGTCGTACAAAAGCAAAAAAAAAGAAAGGGAGAGAACAAAAGGGAAAACAAAGATGGCGGGGGAGGGGGAAATAAAACATTTATCGTGAAGATAATCGATACGATTGTGTAGACGATTAGCAGGCAAGTATGGAAATAAAACGATCGTAAATATAATCGCGTTATATCGTAAATGTATAAAACGATAGAAATTTTTGAACGTGGATGTATTATTTATCGGAAAACACGGTGGCGCATCTGTACCTGCACGAAACTCTTTCGAAATTGAAAAGGATTTATTTGCCGAAGAAGAACAATAAGTCTTTCGTAAATAAGTTGAACCGTCCCTTATCGATAAAGGGGTCCATCCGATAAAATACATAGACTCATCCACGAGCAATTGAATCGCTTCGAAAATTTATCCCCGGTCTTCTTTCTCCGTGCATCGAAGCGTGTCGGGTAACACCGTTCTCTCTCTCTTGTACGGGCTTAGACGAGCAACCAAGCGAGTCGATGTTCTTCCTTTCGCTTTTGCCGGACGGACGATTTTCTTCGGTTCTCTCGTGCTGTAAAATGGGGGAGGGGAGAAAAAGGAAAAAAACAAAAAAAAAAGAAAAGAACAAAAAAAAAAGAAGCGTTGTACTTTCCCATTCGGTGTGCGGTAGCGGATGAGAAACAACGAGAAAAAGGGAGGCAGGGAGAGACGAGAAGAGAGAAGGAGAGGAAGAACACATTGGCGCGCGTTTATTAGTGTCCAATTGTGACGAGAGAGGTACCGGTGAAACACGAAAGCGAGCGCGTGAACTCGCTCATTTGCGTGCCTGTTAATTTGCCACGTTTGTGTGCGCACCGGCCGCCGTCGACGCTGCCGCCGCCACTACCACCGCCGCCGCCGCCGCCACCGCCGCCGCCGCCGCAGTGGGACGCCAACGGACAGAGGGAAAATTAGTGCCTCGCGTGTGGGTGGCGCTTTGCATCGCTTGTCTGGCCCAAACTCTGCATACTCACTCTCTTCCTCTCTCTCTTTCTCGCACTCCTTTGCTCGTATATTCAAACGGATAAAAATCGGCAAGTCGTAAAATATCCTTCTCTACCGACGTTGAAAATCAACAGAGCCATCCGTCTTCCCTACGTAATATACAACGCATACATATATATATATATATACACACACATACAAATATATATATATATATATATATATATATATATATTATATACCTATCTACCTACCCACCTACCTACCTACATGCACACGCATATACGATCCGACACACGCTTCATGAATTCGTTATGAGAATACATTAAGTTCTGATAAAAGAGAGGATACGCGTTGTCGCTACGTTTGCTTTTCGTTGGGGAAAAATAGAGACGCGTTCTTTTCCACTTCATCCTTTACCTATGACTTCTTTAGTTTTTCTTCCTTTTTATTATGAGAGCTCGTAATCTCTCTCTCTCTCTCTCTCTCTCACCCCCTGTTCTCTTGTTAGACGGAAACGCTCGGTTGTGCTGTCAAGTATCGTAACGTATGGTTTAAAAACTTTATTTCATAACTACCTTCGTGCCACATAATTACGTATCACTTGAAACTATCTTTTTTGTTTCCCATTATTTCCATTCCGTATCGATTACAATTCTCTCCTTGAATATCTAATTATTCCAATATATATTTCCCATTAATATCTCGGTATAAATTAATCGAATATATAAATTTTTTATAAGTTAACCTCGTTATATTATCGAATGAAATTGATACGTTCCTTCGTTCATCGTATCGACGGGACCTTCCCTGATACGATAAATCCTCTTTCTCCCTTGAATTATCCATAATAACCGATCTGTATTTAGCTAGTGCGATATATTCAAGATTCATCCGCGAAATGCCGTGGGCGTCCCATCGGTCGCGCTTGGTACTCGACCCCCTCCAAGTTCTAACCCCCGTAAACCCACGTAAAACTCGCCCTACCCCCCACCCACGACCCCCAATAGGTTTCCCCGACAACGTCCCCGGGCGTCATTCCTACCGCGTCGCATATCATTACCATGCAAATACGACTCGGCGTGCGGCAAATCCCGCGTAAAATCATCCTTTCCCCGTTCAAATCCAACCCCTCTCTATCTATCTATCTCTCTTTCCCTCTCTAGACTATAATACAACCCTCGTCGCAATACTCTTCTATATCCCGATAGCGGGCACATATGCAAAATGTGCTGCTATCATAATAACGTTACGTCGATGAACCTTCCATTGAATACGGCTGAACCGTGTGCATGCATGGCATCGCTAATTACCTACTCGGTGGTGGCTTTCGCACGGCCACCGCGATCTCTGCCATGTTCTTTACCACTGCTCCGCTTTCTCCTCCTCCGCCAATCTACCAGTTTCAAATTCAAATTGCTCTCTCTTCCCGATCGTCTAATTCTACAGATATTAACAGATATCGACATATTTTCTATTACCCATTATCATTTTATCGTATATAAGAGAATATATAAGATAAGGGTTATAATGTCTCGTGTGATCATGCATAAAATTTTTGTTATTACGTTAGCTAACGATGATGGCATGTATACGTTTACTCAACTTACCTGAATATGTTTGTTCTTCGGATCGGTGAATAAATATTCGAGGAGGAATGAATAGTTAGTAACATTGATTTAATACGTCGCTTTATACTCTTTTATTATTTCGACTCTTATCCGTTTATGTATAATAATCTCTAAATCTCGATTAATATTTACAAAGAGTTATCCTTTTCGTGTTTGCCACCGAGCTCTCTCGGTAGACGTAGAAAAATATGACGGTATGCTCGTGATGCTCTCTATAATATATATATATATATATATATATATATATATATATATATGTATATACATATGTATATATATATATGAATATATATATATATGTATATATATGTATATCTATGGTATATACAAAATTTACAAGATAGGCAAGATATGCGTGAGCAAAGCGTTACTTAACGCTCGTCACTATACCTTCTAATCCTAAGTAGAATTAATGTGCGATCTCGTTGCCAAAGGCGATTCATTTATGCGCGTCGAGAGAAACGGAACGAACGAAACCGCTTTTCAAGATCGCTTATTAAAGGGAGCTTATCGGAGCTCGTTGTTCGAGTCCTATCCTCGCCGTACTCCCATTCTCGTCCTTCGCCTTCTTTTACGGTAATTTAAAACTTTAGTAAGGCTTGCTCGAATTTTCGAGTCACTTATTCGAGAACTTACGAAACTCGCGATTTGGTCCGACTATGTCGTTTGAACGTCCATCGAACCATCGTAAAAAAAAAAAAAAAAAAAAAAAAAAAAAAAAAAAAAAAAACAAAAAAAAAGAACAAAAAAAAAACAAAAAAAAAAAAAACAAAAAAAAATAAAAAAAAAAATAAGAAAAGGAGAAAGGTCGAAAAGAAAATGCCGGAAAAAAGAATTAGAAGCAGTTACCGAAAAAAAATGTAAAGACCTGCTTCGTTTCGAATAATTCGAGTGAAAATCTATCTACATTCGTGTATATAAATTCACCAAGCTCTCGAGCATTTTATACTAATCGCCACCGACAGATCAGATATAACGAGCTATCAAATTCGGACCATTTAATTCCTTTCGAAATTTCCTTTCCTTTCTCTTCGAGATGTATCCACTTGTTACCCGCAACTTCGCATATAGTCTCTCTTTCCATCGGTATAAACAACAACAACAACAACAACGACGACGACGATGACGATAACAAGAACAACAACGGCAACAAAGTTGCTCGTAAATAACGTAACACACGAATTATATAGACGAACGCTTGAAAAGTGGTCTTCGATGATGACGGAGGTGACTCCTTTTGATTTTCTTCAATAAAGAACCTCGTAGACTGTCGCCTTTTTGTCACCAGAACCGGTTACGATATACTTGTCGTCCGCGGAGATGTCACAGCTCAGCACCGATGACGATTCCTTCGACTGAAATCAATCGATCGACATATGTCCAATAGTAAAAATACGATCGAAGAGTGAAGGACATGGGGAAAGAAAAGAGAAAAAGAATAAAATAAAATAAATAAAACAACAAAAAGAAGAAGGGAAAAAAATATACCGAGGCGTTGAATGAGACTGACGATATAAAGGAATAAAACAAATATGCTAGCCGATACATCATTTCTCGCTAAAAATATTTCACCCTAGAAAGCAGACGCGCGAGTTTTGCGTTTTCGAAGCCAATTTCAACGTGGAATCGAAACTACTACATCGAAACATTAGTACGTTGGATTTTATCTCTTGAAGTATCGTATGTACGTATGGAAGTACTACATAGGTACCTACGAATTTTGCTTTGCGGGTTACAACGATCGCGCGCAGTTTATATATTATCAAGGAAAATTTGAAAAAAAAAAAAAAAAGAAAGAAGAAAAAAAAAGGAAAAAAAAAAAAAACGTATTCTGGTTTCCCAACTGCACGGATTTATGCGGAACAAAACAAATAGAGAGGTAGTGCCAAGCGGGATGTAAAATACATTTTTGGAAACACGCCTGACGATGGAAGGCTATAGATCTTTCGAATTCGCGGCGAGAGTCTGCCTCTAAAAATCAAATATCGCGATTCGAACGAAATTTGAATTTTTATTCGAAAGTGTAATCGAAACGAGATCAACCGCTTGATTTTGCTGGTCGATCGATGGAACATTCTCGTCGTAAGTGAATCATTTTTATTGCGCGATACGCTCGCGAAATGTTATAATAACTCTCTTTTTTTATAAGTTTTCCAAGGATTCTAATAGAGAAAGAGAGGAAGGGAGGAAGAGGGAGAGGGAGAGAGAGAGAGGGAGGGGGGGGGGGAGAGAGAGAGAGAGAAATTTTCTTACCTGGAATATCGAGGCGCCATAAGGGGTACGCCAAGCGTTAAGAAGATTGTCCTTTCCCGTGGAGACGAACCATTTACCGCTCGAGGCAAATCTCAGGGATAACACGCAGGACTCGTGCAGATGCAATTGATACTTGTCAGGTTTTAGAGCGTGGAGTACCTCGACGTTCGAATTCTCCATGCCGACGGCGAGCCAATCGCCGGTGGGACAGTAACCAAGTGAGAAAATCTGCGACGTGAAATCGTGTTGCTGTAGCTGTCTACCCTCCCGGAGATCCCAAGAGCGTACTGTGTTGTCAAGACCACCGGTCCAGAGTTTCGAGCCGTTCGCAGATATATCTATGCAAGAGGCACCATCAGTGTGACCTTGGAACTGTCTGACCAACGCCTGATTTTGAAGATCCCAGACGGCGATGTTTCCGTCGCTGCAGCAACTGAAGCAGACCTTCGAGTCCGGGGAGATCGCGAGAGCATAGCACGCCGGTGCCGACGAGGTCAATTCGGCTTTGATCCTCGGGGTTGGACTGGCTAGATCCCAGATACTCAATTGACTTGCCTCCCCACCAACTATCAATGTTCTACCGTCCGGTAATAGCTTCACCGATCTGTATCGTATGAGGGGAAACAATGGTTTTATAATGCTCGTCAAAACGAATGACGTTTTCTGATAATGTATCATAGGATCGAGTGCGATCATTTAAATAACGCGACTGTAAGAGAATACTTTAGAGATAATGTAGACGCTCGTATTAAAATTCGTTCATCGCGAGATCGTATTTTCAACGATAATTAATGCATGCTCACGGAGATTTTAATCGAACAATAGCGCACCGAATTTACATATAAGCGGGGCTAAAATATATCAAATCCGGTAAAGGTTCTAGGGAGAAAGAGAGAGATGGGGGAGAGGAAGAGAGGAACGGGAAACGTGATTGCAAGAAACGTGTATGAAATTTAATTAACATACGAGCATTAACGATCACACAGCGGAGGAGCGAAACGCGAACAATTTGCCGCTTGGAATTTTATTACAATGCAAAAATACGCTTGACGTTCGTAAAATATCGAGAGAGAGAGAGAGAGAGAGAGAGAGAGGAGAGTTTGTGCTAACGCTCGATTCCTGCGGTTTTGTTTTCATTATAAATCACTGCCGCTTTTCGAGTCGTTATTAATTTTGCAATGTAACGTCATAATATACGCGAATATCGTTTATCGTATATTTCACGCGATAAAAGTTCTATTTTTGCGTATCCATCGTTTGATGAATTTACGAAAAAGAGAGGAAATTTGGTCGGACCGAAAATACAAGGAAGAGAGGGAGAGGGAGAAAGAGGGTTTATAGGATCGTCGTCGAGAAAGGTAATTTCCACGAACCTGATGTAGTTGTCACGTTGCAGGCAATCGAGCTGCGAAACCGGCTTCGCGCTCCCAGTCCCGCCCTGACTGATGTCCCAGACCTTGACGCATCCCTTGCCGCCAGTGTAAACGTACTTGGTTGGATTCGAGATCGTGACCGCGCACACGACCTCGCCGTGACTGAGAGTATTAATCTGGCGCGCGTGACGCGGTATCCCGCTTCCCATCAAAGCGTCCAAAGGGAAATTTGCTGGTTGCATCTGTCCCTCGCTCGACACGTGGAAACTATACGCCCTGTTAAACAAAAGTCAAATGGGAAAATTGAATTTTTTCCTTTAGCGTGAGGGCCGAGGGTAGAACGTTCGATTAATTCGTACTTACGGTTTGCCACCAGGTACACCGACCGAGCCAACCATGGGTGCCCTCATCGTAACATGGGGATCGTAAAGCTGTTGAAGGGAAGGCGGTGCTCTAGGTGGCGCGTACCCGTTGTAACCGATCATGTCGACGTGAGGATGTTGAGCAGCTGGCCCGAGATGATGGGGAGGTGGTCCGGGTGGATAATGAGGAGGGTAAGGGCCAGGAACGGCACCGCCGGTAGGTGGACCTTGTAAGAGTTTCGCCGAAACCGATGGCTTCAGACCACCGCCTCCACCGCCACCGCCGCCGCCGCCGCCGCCACCGCCGCCACCGCCACCGCTACCACCGCCAGCGCCACCGCCGATTACCGCCGATCCGGATGTTGGCGTGAGAGATTTTGAGATCGGTGTCGTAGCCTTCTCTCTTTCTTCCATTTTTTTTGCCGAAGGGGTGCTCGCGTTGCTGCTCGTTCCACTTCTAGGCGAGTGCGGTGTTATATCCTTTTTCGTTTGTACGCTGCTACCCAATGGCGCCACTACCACCTTGTCTATCCCATTTTCTCGAGGAGACGACCTTCCATTGACCACCGGACTCGTCGGTCCCTCGCTCGCATCGTCCACCACAAGATCCTGATCGCTCTTCTCCCCGTCGCTCTATTAGAGTCAAGAAAAAAGGAAAACGTGATCTCGACTCTCTCTCTCTCTCTCTCTCTCTCTCTCTCTCTCTCTCTCTCTCTCTCTCTCTCTCTCTCTCTTAATTAACTGCTTCCACCGCGACGATGATTATCTAATCGAGATTATGTATCGGCTTTCTAATGCACCTAGCGACACTCGATAGGAATCTAATTAGCGATAGAGATCTGAGCAGTATTAGAGACGGCGATTAATCGTAGATTTCTTCGTAACGACTAAATTATAGTTCTCTCCAGTACCAGATATTTATCGTTTACCTACGCGTCTACCTACGTGTAACGCACTTACACCAAGAAATATCAAACTTACGTGTCCGATGTCCTTGTCCTGTTCCTTCTTCATTTTCTTTATGTGAATCGAGTGATCGTGATGGTTCTGGGAATGATGACCGTGATGGGACTCTTGTGGCGTTCGTGGTCGACTGTACTTGTCACCGGGAGATATGGAACTTCTCTGTAATACAAAAATATTGCCAATTAGACGATGATATTTTTTACGAAAAATAAGGAAAAGAATCGAGAGAAAAAACCAAAAGAAAAAGAAAAGAAAAGAGATTCAAAGGAGTCCGCTCGCCTTAATATCTCAAATGAATTAAGTCCAATCAAAATATATATATATATATATATATATATATACGTATATACATCCAATTTTCATAATACACGATAGTAGAAACAAGACGTTTTCTACACGCAGGATGTTACGTGACAAACCATAATTATCTACGTCGATGGTTATTAACAATCGTCAGACGAGCTTTCGCGGTAATCGATTTCGATTTTAGCGGGCGACATGAAACGCGGAACGTTCGGTAGAGCGTACTCGTTTAGCCCGCGAGGACGATATTAAAATGTAATTTTGGCTGTCAGCGCGATTACCGCACTATTAACGATCTAGTCGAGTCCACTTTTATTATCGTCGGAGAGCGTTCGCTCGTGTTCCGTGCTCGTCATCCACCGATCAATGAATTTCAATTTTACGTTTACAACCTGACGGTTTTTACGAAAATTTTTTTTCCATTTGAATAAAAATATACACACGCGCGCGCATTTGAAATTATTACGCGTTCGTGCTTTTCATTTTTTACATCTACGTATTTACATAAAACTAGTGTTGAACTGTATGTGTCGTAGGATGTATAATTTCAACGAGGGAATCGACGGCGGGGTGGCGAGGGGAGAGAAAAATGAGGAAGAAAAAAAGGATTGCCGATATTCGAGTGAAATTTCTCGAATCACAAGGTGGCACGCGTCCTCGGCCATCGGTCAAGCTGTAATGAAGTATAATGGAATTCATGGCAGGAAGGGAGGAGAACAAGAGGGAAGGTAAAAGGGTAGAAAAAGGAAAAGATAGGATGCAGTGGCTCGAGGCTCTCTCTCTCTCTCTCTCTCTCTCTCTCTCTCTCTCTCTCTCTCTCTCTCTCTCTCTATCTATCTTTATCTCGAGGAGTGTGAGAAGAGAACAGAAAATGAGCTGCGAGACGAAAAAGGACAGAAGAAAAGGGTTGGGGGTGGAGAAGGGAAAGGGGTCGGCCTGGTAGGGCCGATAATGATTATAGAGTGGGCATGCATAACGTACGGCTGCGAGTGGAGAAAAAAAAAAAAAAAAAAAAAAAAAAAAGAAAGAAAAAGAAAAAAGAGATATAAAACGAAAGAAAGAAAGGAAGGAAGGAAGAGAGAGAAAAAAGGATAAGAGAGAGGAAGAAAAAGAGAAAAGGATGGAGGACACGAGCAGAAGGCTCAGAACGGAAAGTGCCTCGGGCACGAAGAGAGGAAGAAGAGAGGAAAATAGAATGGCAAGACGCGGAATGAGAGGGCGTCGGTGGGCGTTTCGCGGTCCTGCGATGATTACAGACTCGGCAAACCTATAATACACGCTCCGCACTCCCTTCTCGCCCTTCTTTATGGCCTACCTTCGTTTCTTTCCATTATTTTTTCCGTCTCTCTCCTTTCTCTCTCTCTCTCTCTCCCACTCGTTTGCTCTTTCTTGTCTCACGAACAACTCCTTTCCACTATCCCCACCTCCGTCTGTCCTCTTTCTTCTTCGTCTCTCACCCTCCCACTCTTTCTCTCCATTTACCTATCATGCTTTTCACGCGCGATAGCCCGTTCACTTCGCTTCTATTTAACAATTTTTTTGCGGCATCGTAAACGTCTGAAAAGTACTTTCGACCATGTCCCTCCTCTATTGTTCCGTAATTCGAGTTCTTAACATGTAAAAGAGCTTAACGGATTCGTACGTACATATTATATATAGGTATGAATGTATATACGTACGTACGTATATACGTATTTACATATTTCACGTAATACATATTAATGCATTCGCTGTTCGCGCAAGCACGTTATAAACAACGCTGGCGGGCTCTCTCCGAGAATTGACCGAAGGCTCACGTCGCTAGGATAATTAATTCTTCGGCCGAATTAAATTAACGATCGAATCGGAACATGGGAATTATGTATATAGGTAGGTATGTACTACAAACTCGGCAGGACGCGAACGGAAGATATATCGGGCATAAATTTAACGCTTCACCTTCTACGTTTCTCTTTCCTTCTCTTAGAATAACAAAGAGATTGCGAAGTGCGCTTAAAATTCATATTTGAATTCGTAATTTCATCTCGACAAGGTGAAAACGGACAGGTAATTTTACGGAGACGAAGAAAGGTGGAAAATGCGTTTGTTACGTTTTTGTTCTTTCTCTCTCTCTCTCTCTCTCTCTCTCACTTTCGTGCTTAATCCCAGAACGTAGTAGTTGAACTTTACCCCTACCACCACCACCACCACCACCACCACCACCACCACCACCAGTATTCCCCGACTACTAGCAACTACTACACAACATAGCGGCTGCCCTCGCTGTTAGTACTACTACTCCTCTTCGTGTACTTTCTCTCTTTCTCTCTTTCTCTCTCTCTCTCTCCCTCCCTTTCCATGCGGCCACTTTCCGTGGCTCTCGAGCGTCCGTCGAAAACATAAATTGCACCGTAGAGAGTGCGGGTATACGCGAAGCAACGGCAGCAGCAGCCGGCACCACAGCGCGCCGTTCGTTTCTACCACCCTTCGCGAGCACGAAAAGTTACACGCGTGTAATCTGCGTGTTATACACGAGGCTACGTTGAGTACCAGCACGCTCGAGTACGCTTGCACGCGCTGCTTCTCTCTGACTTACGACTCGACTATGTGTGCTTGTGCGTCTCTCTACGGAAGCACTCTTCTCTTCTCTTCTCTTCTCTTCTCTTCTCTTCTCTTCTCTTCTCTTCTCTTCTCTTCTCTTCTTTCCTCTTCTCTTCTCTTTTCCTTTCTTCTTGCAAAGAGAACTCACCCTCGCCAAAATATGCTAATTGCGTTGGACGAGTTGCGGAAACGTTAAAAAACTTAACCGTTTCCCCCTCGTATCTTCATCTTTCATGAAATTTTTGGCAATAAGCGTCGTCCTCGGCCTCGCTTGTCGCTTACCGTCCACACCACCAACAACTATCAACGAGTCCAATTGCCACGATTTCACGGTTAATCGGATTATTAATTTGACGTTTCGATAAATAATTTATATGCCCAGTTCTCCGAATGAGAAATATTTAACGATGCGCGAGATCGCGTTGCTATAAATTTCGATGCGAGATTCGTAATCGTGTAGATACCTACATACATACATACATACGTACATACATACACACATATATACGTGCACGCATGCATACATAGATACGATGCGTTCACCTATGTATGTAGATACGTACGAAGTAGCTACGTGCATATAAACGATGCAATAACAGCGATATCCGAGGCGAATGTTCCGCGCGAGCGTTGATTACGACCGCGAGAGAAAAAAAAAACAGTTTTATCGCCTTTCATCGCGCCGACATTCGACGCGGATAATGGGGAAATTCGTTACGATCGAGAGCCGCTTGCAGCGCGAGGGAACATTTAAAAAAAAAGAAAAAAAGAAAAAAAAAAAGAACAGAAAAAAAACCCAAAAAGAATCGTCTAACCCCGTACACTCGTATAGGTACAAATATGTATATGTATTTCTCTACGTAAAGATGCATTGTCCGATCGGAAAATTCGTAGCTCGCGTGACTCCTTTACTATCTCCCATTTTCGGAGAATAAGATGCGGAAGAATCGAACGTTTTCTTTTTCTTTCTTTTTTGTTTTCTTTTATTTATTTATTTATTTATTTATTTATTTATTTTATTTTATTTTATTTATTTATTTATTTTTTTTTTTTTTCATTTAAATCGTTCGCCTACTCACGTGTCTCTCCTCGGTCGAGCTAAGACCTGCAACAGAATAAAAAAAAAAAAAAGTATCTCGTTAGCCCGGACTTTCAATGGTAAGACTACCGACGTATTCGTTTTTATATTTCACCTTTAACTACTTTCTCTATTTTTTTTTTTTTTTATTTATCTATTTTTTTTCTTTCTCCCTTTTATTCCTTTTAATCATCGAAAACGATTTTCACTCCGTCCGACGGAGCGTGGAAAGAGTCTAGAAAAAGCGAGCGCCGGAAAACGTACACGCGCGAAACGCGTCGATAAAATGTTAATAACATAGAAAGGGATGTGCGAGGTGGTCTATGGAAAAGAGAGAGACAAAGATAGAGAATGAGAGACAGAGAATGAGAGAGAAAGAGAGAGCGAGAGAGAGAAAGTGAGAGAGAAAGAGAGTGAGCGAGAGAAAGAGAGAGAGAGAGAGAGAGAGAGAGAGAGAGAGAGAAAGAGAGAGAGGGAAAACGGCACCCGTATAAATGATCTTCATGCATATTTATGCGCTTTTCGCTGAAAACCGCCGGTGTCCGCTAACAGGGTGACGCAACACGCTCTCGTCTCTCGAAAGCGGATACCCGAAAAGCGCTTTGGAAATTTCCGGGCAAGCGAACCGACTCGTGCACCATCCCCATCATATCCTCCACCTCCACCTCCTCCTCCTCCTCCTCCTCCTCCTCCTCCTCCTCCTCCTCTCCCTCTTTCTCCTCATCCCTTCTCGTCTCTCCTCGTCACTCTCCTCGTCCTCTCCCTTTGCGTCGCCTAGATACTACATATTTTTTTTCAGCGTCCTGCACGCCGCACCTCTGCGCCCCACCTCACCACACCCCCAACCACGCCTGGTCGCGGGCTTTCATTCGACGGAAATGATATATGTATGTACATACGCGTCGAGTATCACGAGATCAAACGAGGTTCGTCTACAAAAGAGTAGAAAATTTCGTTTTCTATGCCTCTGGTCGAATGAAATCTTTTCGAAAATCTCCTGTTATATATACAGGGTGTCCTCAATACGTAGTAACAAGTTGATATTTCTAACTATCAACGTTCGTCGAGAAACGAATGAATCGTGATCACGTGTTAATAATATTCTCATTTAAAATACATACATCGTTTTGTAAGTATTTATGCGAATCGTCTCTTAAACGGTAATGATATAAATAGATTGAATTTCTTTAACACGCGAAGGACTTCCTTTAACGTGCCGATCGTTTAGATAACGAAAACAATGAAAGAAATTCATAAAATCGTCTTTTTCTTATCGGTTAACATCGATATATGTAATTCCTTACCTTTTATCTACGAGGAAGTGTTCGAAACGTGCATGTATCCGAACCTATAATTACCGTAGCACATTGTCTCTTATCTATTCACAAATTTCAGACGTTTATTTTATATAATGGCATAAGCGCATTCACCGTTGTCCTTTGGTTATACCAACTCGGTTTGCGATAAGGATCGTTGGAATGGAAAAATGGTCAAAGATCACGCACGAATATGTGAACGTATTTTTTCTTCTTCTTCTTCTTCTAACCCTTCCTTCCTTGCTTTCTTTTTTATCTTCTTTTTTTTCTTTTTTATTTATATATATATTTTTTTTTCTTTCTTCACTGTTTTCGTGCCTCATAGTGTAATGCACGGTGAATAATAAGAGCGCGTGTTAAGGTACACCCTGTATGTATGTATATATATATATATATATATATATATATATATATATATATATATATATAACCAAATAATTTCATATACTTTTTCTCAACTCGACGCGATAAGGTTCGCGTGTGCCGGTAACATCGTGGATTATCATGTCCCATCGAGACTTTCGCTCGACAACATAACGCGATACGCGAGAACGATCGTGAGGCATGTAACGACGCGATGCAACGCAATGTAACGCAAGGCAACGCAACGCAACGCAACGCAACGCAACGCAACGCAACGCAACGCAAGGCAACACAGCGCAACTAAACTCAACTCAACGCGGCCCACATTTTCGATCATTATGCGGAAGAAATTAAACACGCGATCTCTCGTTATTCCGCGTCTGACGGCAGTATATACTATCTAGAGATACCTAGTTCCTATCTCGATGTATAACGAAATTGTCCTTCCACGCTACGAGACGAGTATCTTCTAATTTATATCTGGAAACGTTAACCTCTCTAATCGTTTAATTTCCATCCTCTCAACTCCTTCTCATTATATTTGTTCGATCGAATTATTAAAGACGTACGAATACAGTCGAAATGTTGAAAGAAAAAGAAAAAAAAAAAAAAAAAAAGAAAAAGCAGGAAAAAAAATTGAACATTTGCCATACCCGGGGCGCTTAACGTTTTACGTTAAAAATTCTCATATATTTTCGTACGTTTTTATAGAAATCGATATAGAATATATTGAATTTTCGATGAAAATCAAAAATACAAAAAGAAACTGACCACCGTTGCTTTTGAGATCGTCCGGTTGACCACGATGAATCTCCGGCTTAGCTAGCATCGAAAGCGGATGAGCTGCCGTCGTTCCGGGTGTCGTCGCTGCGCCCGGAGTCAATCCAAGACCTAGTAAAGCCGCGGAAGCGGATGTCGGTACCGGAAGACCAGCAGCTGGTCCCAATCCGGGCAGACCGGGGATTCCTGGATGCGCGCCTATAGCCGCTCCTGGTGGCAGTTGTTGAGCGTGCATTTGCTGCAATAATCGAGGAATATCGGGCCTCTGTTGTTGCAACGTCTATAAGGAAAACATAATTATACTTAACGAGCGTGAAGGTATATGTGTGTCAATGTTTTTTTTATTTCGATATGTTGCATACACGTTCTCACAAGGACGTTCAACGTAAAATAACCAGTGTTTACGGTAAAAAGAATATTTCCAATGTAAATATGACATTTTTTTTTCAAGACGCGAACTCGAGTTAAGAATTTTCTAAACGAATAAATAAAAAAATTATATTGAGAAATCGAAAAGTGATTCCTCCGTACGTTTAATATCCTAAATAAAATATATTTATAGGATGCGTCAATAAAGTGATCCTTCTCTCGTTACCATTCACCCCTTCTAAAACGCAAACAGGTACGGATATTTGTCTACATGCTCATATGCCTTTCTCATATTACCCACCATACCGAAGAAGAAACGTAAACGCCGATAGCATCGAATAGCGTACGTTCGAAAAACCGGAGAGGAGGAGGGACACGTAACCCTTGTTCATACATAAGTATGTAACTCCTGTATATATTATAGAAAAGGGAGAAGGAAAGAATATCGAGCGTGTGTTGTATATAGTAGGGTCAAAAATAGAAAGCGTAAGAAAGACCAATAGGAGGGAGGATCGGACGGTCGGTCGTCGAGCCTTGGGGATTGCGACATTTGTATATACGTATAATTTTGTGTGCGATAGTGTGCGTGTTAAGGTCGTAAATGTGAAAGGGGAGGCAGGGGGAATCCCGATAAACTCGTTACGCGTGCGAATCGTGCTTATCGTGGATTTCACTTTAGGCACTTAGGGGTGTGCAAAGAGAGAGAGAGAGAGAGAGAGAGAGAGAGAGAGAGAGAGAGAAGAGCCTGAGGGGTTCGCCAGCACTAGGGGTGGATTATACGAAATAATCCCTCTCGGGCTACGCGCCGATTGTGTGCGATAGTTATTTCCCCGTCTCCGCCCAGTGAACTCGCCCCAAGGGCTGCGGATTGCCTTCTCTATGTAGGTTCCTTGCTTGGAATGAGTCGCCAGGAGAAGGTCACGTAGGTATATATACATAGGTACATAGATTCCCGTCGGTGCCAAGACCAGCCAACGTTTATCTCTCCGGGGACGTATTTGCGGCCCGCTACCGGCACGTACGCGAGGAAGTACCGTGCAATTTGCCCCCCGGCCACTCGACTTCCGGTTTAAGGGCCACACCGACTCGAGTTTCCTGCTACCCCTCCAGAGAACTCCCTTCCTCGGCTTTGCGTCCGGATTCATCACGTGCCACTTTATTATCCTCTCTCTCTCTCTCTCTCTCTCTCTCTCTCTCTCTCTCTCATACACATACACATATACACACACACACACTCTCTCTCTCTCTCTCTTTCGTTCTATTTCGCTCTTGAAAGTTAAATCGTTGGTAATATCAAGAAGTCGAAACTTTGTTCTTTCATGATGTAAATCGTCGTGCATACCGATTTGTATTCAAATAGAAAACGATCGAACGGAACGTAATAGTCCTAAACGAGATTTAACGCTGCGTGAATAACGCGTAAGACCGGATAGACAGATATTTATGAGAAAAATGCGACAAAGCCGAAAGAATAAGAGAGAAAGAGATAGATAAACGATCCCTCAAGAAGAACTACAAAAGAGGGGTTGCGTCACGTTGAAAGTAAAGATGGTTAAGTCTCGAGGTGAGACTCACCCCTTACCTGCGTGTTAAATCCAACGGAGCGAAAACGAGAGAGAGAGGGAGAGAGAGAGAGAGAGAGAGCGCGTGACAAAAAGCCATGTGGAACTGTGTAAGAGCACGAACGCGTGTGTACGATGAAGACAGACATAGAGAAGGGAGAGCGAGAGAGAGGAAGAGAAGGGAGCTCGAAGGGCTGCTGCGTTCCGTGTGCAGTATTATTAAACGAAATATTGATTCAAGCCCTGTTTACCGAGTAATACATATTCATGGAGGGTTGGCGCTTCTGTCTATTTGCCCTCATCGCCTCCAGAACGGCGTCTCCCCTCTCAAACTCAAGCCCCCTCCTTTCTCTTCTCTTCTCTTTCACTCTCTCAATTCTTCCATAGTCTACCCTATTACCGATACACCACCTGACTATCGGAGAACTACATGATCGTTTTTCAACCCTGCCCACCCTTCCATATCTCCTTTTCCTTCTTTCTATCATTCTTTTTTTTCTTCCCTTTTGTCCAAACGAAGGTAGCCTTCTTCTTCCTTTTGCTCCCTTTCTATCTCCGTCTTCTTCTCTTTAACTCTTATTCATTCTTTAACGTGCACGTTACGAAACAATGATCGCCTTCCAAAAAAAATTACTACCCTTTCGATTATGATTACACATATTTTTTTCCCCCTATTTCTCTTTTCTCTCTCTTTTTTTTTATTTATGGCGAACCCTTTCTTCCCGTTCCAATCCGTTTCATCGAAGAAATAATTGTGGTTTTTCTCGATATTTGACGACACCGAGACTTTGATTTCCTGTACAGGTTCGTTTAAGCTTTACCATCGGCGATTGGAAAATTATTCGAGTCATGTACGCGAAGAGACAGAGAAATAGAGAGAGAGAGAGAGAGAGAAAGTAGAGTACCAACTTGGAACTCAATTATACGCGACGGGTCGCCACACGATCGCATACCAATTTCGAACGAGTAAGCGTTCTTATCGTCGCGCCACAAAAATACAAGTTTCCTTATGATATTAAGTATGAACGGAATCGATCGTTAACGGAGAATACCCCATTTATTTATTGCAATTTACATCCACGATAGCTTCGATTGATACGCTTCTGAAATTTATTTTGCTTCAAAGTATATATCCTCGATATTGTCCATTATCATCGAAAACCTTTCCGTTTTTTCTCTTTATCGTGATCGTTTTATATATATATATATATATATATATATATATATATATATATGTATGTAATTTGAATTAAACAGAGAACGCGTGAGTTAATAAAATTCTTGTCGACTCGTATAATAAACGTTTCACACCTCCCTCTTAGTTATTTCGTGATCAACCGGTTTTACTTTAGCGAACTTACGACATTCGAATGTAGATGGAACGACTTCAATTCCAGTCGAGAGATACGACAATGACGACGAGAACGGCAAAGCTGATTATCAAAATTATTTGAGTGTCGTGTCGTCGAATAAAAATCGTTGAGATAAGAATTATATTGAATATTATAACGAAGTGAGAGAGTATATTGCAAAGGAATTATATTGAAGTATAAGAGTAAATTTATTTCTTTTCCCTTTTTTTTTTTTTTTGATAAAATTTAATCGTACTTACCCCTATTATGGAATTGAGTTCCGTCATGGTAACTTGTTTCGCCCTATCGACAGCCGTGGCAACTTGCTGTTGATGTTCCTGAGAAAGAAACGGCAGGATCTGGGCGATAATGGCGTTCAGTCTCTTCGATATCTCGGTCTGCCAGATATATATATAAAAAAAAAAAAGAAAAAAAGGCGCATCGTAATTAAAACGTCCATTAACGTAAACGATGATCGCGCCTCTGAACCGTGAGAAGAAGAAAGGAGATGGGAGTCTAGGAAAAAAAAGAAAGAAAACAAGAAAAAAAGGGTAGAAAAAAAAAAGGAAGAAAAAGGAAAGAAGGAAAAAAGGAAAAAAGACGATAGCTTTGACTTTTTCGACGAAAATGCAGTCGTCGATAAGGACAACCGCTACAACCAGCAAGGAGGGAGAGTGAAGAACTCGGAGGGAAAGAGGAGAAGAGAGAGAGAGAGTATCGCGTTGCACGCTCTGTGAGCTTTTATAGAAATTATAAAGCACTTATACGTATTATATAGCGCAGACGGCATAAAATAAAAAAAACATCGTGGCTTAGCGAGAGCGTAATACCTCTCTTCTCCATCCTCTTCCATTTTTCGCCATTATATACGAGATGCTCGATGGCTGCGAACGATAGCTCTTCTCATATATTAATACATTGCCGTACGAGATACGTATGTGTATTTTTACGTATACTATGTATGTTAAACGAGGACGTTTTATGAAATGTCTTTAAATTTTTATAAACGGCTCTATTGGTGGATCGATGCTCGATATTCATTCGATTCACATATATATATATGTGTGTGTATATGTATGTATTTACGTATATACTTTAAAAGTAATATTTCAAAGTGTACTATGTTATAATAGATAGGAATTAACGAACAACCAGATTTCAACTATAAATTGCATTCATTTAATTGGTTTGACCGATATTAATGCAAGTTAAAAGAAGATCTTAAAGAGGTGTCATCGGACTACGTAGCTAAATATTTTTTTTTTTCTTTGAAGACCAAAAGAAAAGCAAAAAAAAAAAAAGAAGGAAAGAAAAGAAGCAAAGAGATTTGGAGTTTCCTTGGAGTCAAGAGCGCTCGTATTTTGAAAGCTTGAAAGGACAGGCTTGGCAAGAGATGGAAGAGGGGTGCGCTTTCCTCTATTTTAATCTCGGGTAACTCGTGCCAACGCCGCAGAAATGAAGCCACGCGAGGTGGAGAGACTCCGAATTGGACGAGTAATGAGAAGAGATTAAAGATAAAGCTGTCGGAATAAGTACAGCGAAACGTTTAACAAGAACCGAGAAACATGTGAGAGGACATCCTGAGAGATTTCGAGTATTACATATATACATACATAGATACATAGATACATACATATATACACGCTGATATAATATGCAATACATGTATTGAACGAATCCTTTAACGTGATATAAATATCGAAAAAAGATCGCATAAAAATGTCAATTCTTTGTTCCGCATGATTTGTACGGATCGGAAGCAAAAGGAAAAGAAAAAGAAGAAAGAAAGAAAATGAAAGAAAGAAAGAAAGAAGGAAGGAAGGAAGAAAGAAAGGAGAAAAAATTAAAAACATTTTTTCTCGAGGCGTTAAATCGAGAAGCCAGCGTAGCGTGTGAAAAAGAAAGAAAAAAGGGGAAAAAAATGGAAAAGAAGAAAAATAAATAAATAAAAGAAAAATGCATCGAATATCCTTCTTCTTTCTCTTTCTCACCCTAAGTTCCAACGTTCCTTTCGTTAAATCGTTACTCGTGTCGTCGAGTCATCGCGGCAAATGTTTATTCGCCGGTATATACTCGGAGCAAACTTATCTCACCTTAATGACTTTGGCAAACATGCGACGTTCGACGAGACGCGCGACGTCTCCTCTCGCGGTAACGCAGTCGGAAAATAAAACGCCACTCGAATGAGGAAAACGAGAAGGAGGAGAAATAGGAGGAGAAGTAGAAGAAGAAGGAGGTGGAGGAAGAGGATCACGATAAAGAGGAAGTGGAATGAGACGGTGAAAAGAGGATATTGCGAGAACGTACAAGTGTCTATATGCACGGTATAACGTGACCATTTTTAATTCTTTTCGAAATGAAGAAACAAAAGAAAAAAAGAAAAAAGGAAAAAGAGAGAAAAAAAGAAACGTAATAAATTGAATTTATAACGAATTTTCATAAACGACGGAAAAATGGAAGAAAAGAAAAAGAAGAAAGAAAGAGAAAAAAGAAAGAAAGAAAGAAAAAAAAAAAAAAAAAGAAAAAATGAAATTTAATTTGGAAAACGTAGCAACGATGAAAACGTTAGAGGAGCCAAGCTCGAATTCGTTATGCGATTCACGCTACATACATATATGTATGTATGCACGTATGTATGTATGATTGCGAGATATGAGGAAAACGACGTCATATTGTTTCGAGCAAGACACATGTGTTTTTCTTCGCGACTCGACGTTGACATGTGCGTCATTGTAAAAATGGGAAAATTACTTTTAATGCAAAAGATATTTACCTGTTTGTGCATCTCGACGTTTAGGCCGTACGACATCTCGTAATACTGCAACAAAGAGAAAGAAAAAAAAAAAAGAAGGACATGTTTATCATTTTCTTCGATCGAATTCTTTAAAACACAAGCTGCACAAGAGATAGATAAACTAATAGAACGTCGGGAAAAAAAGGTCGTACGAATTAATTTTCAGGAATTCGTGGCGTTCGCCTCTAATTGCGTTCTCTCGGTCTCTCCATATAAATTGATACGACGACTCGTGTCTCGTTTCTTCGTTACTATGTAAGTACGTATTTACGTAAAATGTACGTACGTACGTACTTACGTATTGCCTGGCTTCGTTTCACATTTGCAACGACATATTTGGTAGCGCAGCCGTTCATGGCTTAATTAAGACGCGAGAAAAGATACTTGCCGCTGATTCCGAATCGATATCTCCAAGATCTCGAATCTCTGATTAGTTAGAGGTTGTGTTCTCTGTTTCTTCGATATGCCTCTGTCTCTTTTATAACCAACATAACGTTTTCATCTAATTAAATCGAATTTAATAGACTTAATGTAAGCGCGAGATAACGATAATAATTTTCCAAAGGATTTTACGTTCAACGAAGAGTAGAAGAACGTCCTTCGATCGAATACTTTCTTTTCTTTTCTCAATTGCGCGAGCGTAATTGCGCAAAACAACAAGGATAGCCTTCGGCGGCGGCACCACTGCTGGCCGTGGTTTTTGCGGTCGTCCTTGTTTAACTTTCTACTATTTTATGTTCTCTCTCTCTCTCTCTCTCTCTCTCTTTATCTATCTATCTATCTATTTATCTATCTCTATCTTTTCCTCAGCCGTTTAACGCGGCGAGCATTAGCAAGCGAGTCAGCAATTTAGCATCGTTTGCCAGATTTGTCCCAGCCTCCGAGCTTCTTTATCGAAAAAAGAAAAATTTTCCTAGTGCGATCCTCTCTCTTTCTTTTCCACACCGAACTCGACCGAGTCTCACACACGGAGGTCATTAGTCAGAGAAACGAGATATAGCTGGATAATAGTGGTAGTAGTAAACGTAGCAGTTGCAGTCGCAGTAGCAATAGTAACAGTAGTAGTAGTAGTTACTACTCCTGCTAGTAGTAGCAGTAGTACCTAGTTGGACCGTTTCCGCGGTAACGCGTTATTAATTATCCTTTAATCGCGATAAACGTAAGCGGTGCTCGCAGTTGGTGCCATAAAGAGAAGTATTATGTGTGTATGAGAGAGAGAGAGAGAGAGAGAGAGAGAGAGAGAGAGAGAGAGAGAGAGAGAGAGAGAGAGAGAGAGAGACAGGGAAGAGAGGGAGGAAGAAGCAAGTAGCAAAACGCGTGCAATGCACGCTCTCGAGTACTCGGCTTACAGGTTCTTAATCTTACGGGCCATTAGCCCGGTAATTACACGGACGAATTAATTGCGTCGTAAGTAAGTTATTTCTCTCGTGAGAGAATCTAAGAGAGGAAGAAGGAGGAGGAGGGAAATGGGAGGGAAATAGACGGAAGGAAGGGGTGTAACCGGTAAAGAGAGGATGACGACGACGACGACGACGACGACGATGACTAGCTAGCAGAACGAAGGTAGTTAAGATCGAGTAAGAAAGATGCGAGAAAACGAGGCAACCTCTTCCAATTGCAAAACTATCGATTAACGTCGACGTCGGCGGATCTTGTAGGCGTAAAAAATCATCTTCGTCGACCTCTCATGGCAATCGATTAAAAAAAAGAAAGAAAGAAAGAAAAAAAGAAAAAGAAAAGCAAAGAAAAGGAAAGAAAAAGAAGGAAAGAGAGATGCTAGAAAATTTCGAACGATCATTAACCAGGTATCTGGTGTAATTAATTGATAATTATCGGTGCGAAAGGTGTCGAGCACGTTGATCGATATTTGAAATTACATGGATGCACCTAGGTGTCAAGGGGAACGAAGAGAAGAGGAAGCCACGGCACGATTTGCAATGATTCGAATTATGAGATACAACGTGTGTCGGTAGGACTCGTAGAAGAGGGAAGAGAGGATGAGAAGGCGAAGGATTGAATGGAATGAGAGGGAGTGAGGATGAAAGAGCAGAGTTCTCGTTCGTGGTTCGCGTCGATAAATCTCTGCACCGAACGTAGACTTCCTTTAACTACTGCGCCTCCTCCTCCTTCTCCTCTTCGTCCTCCTCCTCCTCGTCGTCGTGTCGGCCGTGTCGGCTCGTCCGCTTGATTAATCGTGTTTAAACTAGTCGCCTCCGCGCGCCAATTAAGTCCGTACAACGTTCGTGTTCGAGAGCGAGCGAGAGAGAGAGAGAGAGAGAGAGAGAGAGAGAGAGAGAGAGAGAGACGATAAAAACAAGATCGAGAGAGTGAACGATAGTGAAGGAGGGGTGGAGACGATGGACACCCTTCTCTACCATACTTCTTCCTCCTACGCTATAGCTATTACCCCATCGGCATCGACTCTTCCTGACACAAAACAGGAACACGTCGTGAACCGAAAGCAAAACAGCAACGCAACGTCGTTGTTCCAATGTTACTTGCTTGCTTGCTAGCTAGGTTGGTTGGTTGGTTGGGTTGCTTGCTTGCTTGCTTGCTTGCTAGCTAGCTTGCTTGCTTGCTTGCTGCCTGCCACCGGCCCGTGAGGGACAACAATAAATTAGTATCGAGCCAATGTGCACGTGGTGACTAACAAGATCACGTACACGCGCTTAAAATATATCCGTCGGTGTGACACGACAAAGAAAGAGAGGGAGAGAGAGAGAGAGAGAGAGAGAACGCGCGCATGCATGCGTTCCTCGAGTAAAGGGAGAGAGAGAGATAAAGAGTTCGCGAGAGCGGTGGGGGATGCGCGTTGAAACGCGTCCCGCATATCCTCGCACGATGAATGTAGAATAGAACGCGATACGTTGCAAAGTAATTACGCACGAACCATTAACCCTCGACCCGAGCTAAAGTATTAATTGCCTTCTGCCTTCTCTCCTATCGTTGAAATTTGATAAACGAATCGTTCCGTCGTCCACGTAAGTTGGATACTCCTCTATAGGATTTAGGATCCTCATTGGAATCCTGGATCTATCGAAATCAAATTTCAAAATTTCGTGACGATCATTTGCAGATAAAAAAAAATGCGATAGCATTTAATTGAATTAATTATAATAATTTCTAATTTAACGGCAAATCGATTATAAATCGTCGTTTAAATTAAATTATCGATGATTTTCCTATTCTCGTCGTTTTATTTTCCTAAGAAACTTTTGCGACTTTTACGACGTTGAGAGAAAATATCTAAAATAGAACGATGGGTCAGAATTCAACGCGATAGATCGGGAACAACGTCGAGTCTCGGTCGATCGTTTCTGGCCACGAGAATAACCTTTCGAAATTGGCAGGTCAACTTGCACGAAAGCGATCCCTGTTGTTGGTGGCTCGTTCGAACTTGGTAAACTTGACACGCGTGTAGCGAGTCAAACGGATCGCACTTTGGTCTCCCTCTCTCTCTTTCTCTCTACTATCTCTTCGTTGGCATCAAAGCACAAAATCTCGGAACGTGTGGAATTGTAATTAACGTTAAGCGGACAAAGGCTAACCAAGAAGAGATAGAGGTAGATACAAAAAGAGAGAGAGAGAGAGAGAGAGAGAGAAACAGATATAGCATAGCCATTTTCGTAAAGCTGATTTTACGAGCTCGTAAAAGAAGCTATCGACTTGACCGAAATTCGACTCTGCCGATCGGCATCCAATTCATCGAAAACGTATTCCCTTTAGAAGAAGCTTTTCCAACGGCGTCTATCGATCGACAGAAAATGCACCTTGAAAGAGAACTCGATATAAGGGAGAGAGTCGTTTCGACTTTGAATCGATACATCGACCAATCAAAACAAAAAAAGAGAATTAAAACGAGTGAGAGAGAAAGAAAGACGTTTCCGAAGATGGCCGTGGTAAAAGAAACTCATTAATTACGCGTTCTCGTTATCTCCGACAAGTTTCCACGCAAAGTCACGCCGATATAGCATGATAGCCGAACAGGTCCAACGTAATTAGCTGACTCTGCCTGAACTCGATCGACCGCGGCGTGAACGTTGAATACAGAGAGACAGAGAGAGAGACAGAGAGAGACAGAGAAATATATATATATATATATATATATATATATACATATATATATATATATAGAGAGAGAGAGAGAGAGAGAGATAGCAAGCCAATGAGAACGACCACGTAATCCAAAGGCATTAACCAGCCGTTGGACAACGGTCCGCCATTACTACGTATTAGTTTGTCATTAGATACCCAAAGCACGAGCAACGTGACTTCGGTAAATCGATGAGCACCACTGGCTCTTAGTATCATTAGCTATGCACGATAGGAGTATACCGCGTGCTTGCTCGTGTGTAAGCTAGAATAAGTATACATATAGATATGTGTCTATAGATATGGATATACCTACGTATATATGTTACACGTAGAATACAGCACGCGCGCGCGCGCGCGAGAGAGAGAGAGAGAGAGAGAAAAAGAGATAGAGAAATCTAACAGAAGGGAGACCCCAACGCAAAGTCTGCACGGTGAGAACGCAATTAATGTTAAAAAGTCTCGGTGGTTTAGCGGTCGAGCGAGCATAATTGCACGGAATAGAATGTATGTAGACGGGGGCGTGGGGGTGTGGGGACGAAAATGGAGAAAGCGAGAGGAAGTATCATCATGTGCTCGTGTAAAATTAACTTTAAATAATGATTTTTGTTTCTTTTTTTTTTTTTCTACTCCTTACCATCACATAATGCCGTTGTATCTCGATCTTGTCGGTCGCCAACTTTTCGCACTCCAGCTTCAATCTAAACAGAAATAATCAAAAATGTTTAACAACTCGATTACGTCGAAATCGTACGGAGAAATAAAACGTGACGAAAAAGGAAAGGAAAAAAAAAAAATAGAAAACAAAAAAAAATGGGAAAAGAAAGGAAAAGAAAAGTTGAAAAGTTTCCGTCCGAACGTTTCTTCATCGATTCTTTTTCCATTCTATAATTTTTTTTTTTTTTTTTTTTTTTTTTTTTTTTTTTTTTTTTGTTTTTTTTAAACACTACTGGACGTAGAACAAAGGATCTAGCCGATATGACGCGTACGATCCGACGATAGAAAGATACGAAAAAAAAAAAAAAAAAAAAAAAAAAAGAGAGAAAAAGAAAAAGGAAAATGTAAGAGCGAGAGACATAGCGCGCAAAAGGTCGCGGAAGTTCCGACGTATATCGAATAGTGGAAAAATAGAAAAGGACAGAGACAAAAGGTAAAGTTCGAACGTTGAAAAATGCAAAGACAAGTGGTAAGGTTTCCTCGATTTCGTATTCGCACAGAGGGATAGATAGATGAGTATAACCATCACTCGCGTAACCTAAGGAAAAAGAGAGAAGGTTGTCTATAGGTCGGTCCGTCGTATAGCGACATACATAGGTCTAAAAGAGAAAAAAAAAAAAAGAAAAAAAAAAGAAAAAAAAAGATAAAGAAAGGAAAAGAATATCGCGAACGCAAGAGTACCATTAAGCGTTCGCCGATAGCCACGTTTCGTCGTAAATCACTTATGGCTTCCGCGCGTCGCGTGCACCTCAAAGAAGAAGCCTCCTGCTGCTGCTGCCGCCGCCGCCGCCGCCGCCGCCACCACCGCCACCGCCAGCTGCATTTGTTCCCAGTCTCTCATGCGCCAGGAGCGCGCGAGCGCCCTCAAAAGAACGATCCATAATACAGAGCGAGCCCTCCCGACGATGATATACCTTCTCTACCTACCATTGCTAGCCTAGCTAAAGCTATGTTGAGCTAAGCCAAGCTAACTTGAGCTAACTTTTCTCTTTTACTTTTTTTTCTCCCCCTCTTTTCATTCGATGGATACAAGTCGGAAAAAGATCGATTGAAATTAATTATACGGAACTTACATTTTCTACGAAATTTCGTGAAAACTTTCGTTTCTATAATTTCGTTTCTATAAGCGTACCAAGCGAATAATTTCTTTTTTCTTTTTCTTTCTTTTCATAACCAGTTATTGACTCGCTCTCTATAAGGATAAAGGACGAGGACCCACGATGGACAGAAAAAGAATGAAAGAAAGAAAAAAAGAAAGGAACTATGGGAACAACTCACGTGTGATACTGCGCTTGTAAGAAGCTAAACTCCTCTTTGATCCTGTCGCAAGACTCGTTCACTGTGAACTTGAATGGCTGCCCTGGTTGTGGTGGACCCTGAAGATAAAAAACAAAAGTTTATTTTTTTTTTTTTTTTTTTTTTTTTTTTTTTTTTTTTTCGTATACTACCTTCTCCAGCATTTCTTTTTCTTTTCTTTTATACATAAATAAGGAACTAATAAGTAAGGAAAAAAGGGCTTAGAAGACGAAAAGAAGACGCAATAGGAAAAAGAAGATAACAGAAAAGAAAGGAAAAGTTAAAGAAAAGTAAAAGAAAATGTATAAATAAATCAAAAAGAAATATTGTACATATGGAATGACGCAAGATGGGCGGTCTTTCCTCTTGCCAGTGAAATTCTCCATGAAGGCGTCGCTTTGTCCGACATAATTCGATACGCGCGTACGAACGAAGAAGCAGCCGTGTCGTCGGTGGTTTCCTGCACGTCGAATAATTAATTCCGTACATCTGTTCGCTCGAGGAGTAAGCGTGGGCGCGAGTGCGCGCTCACTTGCTCGCTCGCTCGTTCGTTCGAGAAAGAGAGAGAGAGAGAGAGAGAGAGGGAGAGAGAGAGAGAGAGATAAACACGTATAGACTCTCTCACCGCGATATCTATATGCTGTTACATAGGAGAAAGCGATACGAACACGTACAACAGAGAAAGAGAGAGAAAGAGAGAGAGAGAGAGAGAGAGATAGTAAGTGGAAACACGAGATCCAACGGTGGTATACTCTACTATAAAGAGGAAGAGAGAGAGAGAGAGAGAGAGAGATGATGGTAGGTGCGCGTGAACACGCGTGCACGCACGATTACCTCCCCCGTACGTGAAACTACACTGTCGTATGTAGTATACGCGGTACGACGAGCTAGAACAGAGTAGTAGAAGAGGAATAGAGAGGAAGAGAGAGTGTAAGAGAGAGAGAGAGATAGAAGAGAGACGGAGCAAGTGTTAATTACACGTTTGCGGTGTCCGGGAGGATTACACGCTACAACCGAAACTATGAGGTTCTCGACTGTATATAGACGCTCGTTCGTGCACGTGCTTGCGAGTACACACACACACACACACACACACACATATGCGCGCATGCACGCATATACAAAAGCATCATACGTAGATAGATATATGTGTGTGTGTGTTTGCATATATACATACATATACGTATATTTGTAACGCGACCACTTGGACGCGCTTACAAACGCATTTTCGACGACCTGTAGGATCGTTTCTATTCGACTTTTCGAAGCTTCGATTAAACTATCGTTCGAACGAGTTCGACAAGGAAAAAGAAAGAGGAAAAAAAAGGAAAAGGAAGAAAGAAAAAAATTCTATTTTATCGACAATTTTTAAACGCGCGTTTAGATAACTGTTGAAAGATAAGTTGCTTGCTACAAGCATTTTCGAGGACTTTCGTGTCGAATAGTAGAAAGAAAAAAGGAAGGGGGAGGGGGGCGAGAGAGAGAGAGAGAGAGAGAGAGAGAGAGAGAGAGAGAGAGAGAGACGGAAGAAGATCGCCCTCGAGTTAAGAGGGAGGTGCCTCTGCACCTCTAGTGACCTCGATCACAATCGAGCCGTTGTAATCGAATGAGATGGAAGTCTTCTCCTCCTCCTCCTCTAGCTCCTCCTCCAGCTCCTCTACCTCCTTTACTACTACTTCGGTTCAACCACCGACAAAGACTAAAAATCCATAGAAGAAGTCCGGTACTCTCGATATACACAAAAAGACCTTCTCTCACTCGGTGTTTGGTTCTGCCCTCTTTAGCGAAGAATTCTACTCCTCTTCCTCCTCCTCCTCCTCCTCCTCTCTACTACTTCTCTCTTCCTTTTCTAAATGGAACCTGCCAGCTGGCCCGTGCTGATCGAGTCATAATCGATCCTTCGGATCAAAAGTCCACGGTAAAAGGAAGAATGAAAGTCGACGCGTATTCTCTCTCTCTCTCTCTCTCTCTCTCTCTCTCTTCCTCTTCAGGTTCGACGAACCAATTTTTACATGATCAAAGGATTACACGGTTCAAAGCGTATTTCTTTCCGTTCGTTGCTACGACGTACATACACACGTAAACAGACATATCTCCCAACCCACATTTCTCTCAATAAACAAATGTAAAATGAAAAATGAAAATGAAAAGGAGAAAAAAGTGATCAAAAGTTTCGACGGTATAAGAAAAAGAAAGAATTGAACAACAATATTTCGACCCTAAAATGTTTTACTCGATAATTTTGAAGAAGGATCGATGAAATTTACATAAAAGATTGGAAAAATTAATAAGTCAAGATTTGTAATGGGAAATATAATGTAATCGACTTTCGTTCGTTCTTGAAAGATTTCCATCGGTAATACACATGTACGAATCAATTTCATCGTTAGGTTATCCCATGTAATCATGTAAATCCGTTCGTATGGATCTCGTCCTCGATTATCCCGATCGAGAAGAAAATTTTATATTCCCAGTTAATTCTTAAACAATAGGTTATCACTAATCCTTAAGTCTTAGAACCGTTATATAATAATAGACGCAGTAGAAGGGATCGAGTAAAAGCAGATAAGATTGAAGGAGTCATTGGGCTTTCCACTTGGCTCGTGGTTACTCGCAAATCCACGGTGGAATTTAGAGAATCCTTGTGTCGCGCTGATACTATCGTTAAAATCGCTGGACCTCTCGTAGAAAGGAAAGTACAACACTAGAGTGGTTGTCCTCTTGTTACCTCCATTCTCTCTCTCTCTCTCTCTCTCTCTTTATATATATATATATATATATATATATATATATCTCGCACACACAACGAAGTCAGAGGCTTTCCAGCAAAGCTTTGGCCAAGCTTCGGAACAGAGAAGATCCTGTGGTCGGAGATTACGCTGTCGAGGAGCAGTTGCTAAATTCTCGAGACTAAGAGGTGAATCGGAGAAGTAGGAGAATGGGCGAGACAATAGCTAGGAAAGGTGGAGGATGAGAGGATGGAGGAAAGAGAAAGAGAGGTGGTAGGGAGTATAGTTAGGGTGACGGGGCGAGGAGAGAAAGAGGAACGAAGCTGCCCACGGACGAGGGAAGTTGCGGTTTTCGTGGTTGCCACGCGGTTGCGGCTTAGGCAAATTGAGATAGTTCGCAAACCACCGAGCAGCTGACCCCTACACCGTAATGCCAGAATGCCGCGACCGCTTCTACTGGGAGATGATCTCGCAGTCGAGAAGGAAACGATTAATACGCATCACTTCGTCAAGGAATAGAAGGAGCTCGGGAGAGAGGGTTATGCCTGGAGTTTGCGGTTTCGCGATAGAAAAGGACGGGAATAATAATAATAATAATAATAATAATGATAATGATGATAATAATAATATAAAAAACGTATCTATATAGACGGATGCGTAGTTTTGTGGTCAGGTTAATCGATATATATATACATATATATATATATATATACATAGATATATATCGACTTGCCCATGAAATTTCATTTCGCATTACGATATTATATACACGCATATCTAAACATAATTCATGGTATTTACCTATCTGCCAATTTTCAATAACATCGATATTCTAAATTCTTCGTACGCATGTCGAGATTTATTACGGACGATCCAATGAGATTTGATATAAGATTGACGATCTCGAAGATACGTTCCAGTAGTCGTAAAACGAAGGAGACATTGACGACGACGACGACGACGACGACGACGACGACGACAACGATGTAAGTAAGTAAGTACCTACGACGGAGGACACGAAAATACGGGCCACCGATCGAGTTTCTAACGAGATCAAGAAGGCTCTACCTCTAATTTAGTTACATCGACTTAGCTCGCGTATCCTTGCCTCGCTACACCAGCTTACTTATGCTAATTCGATAGAGAACAGAGGGATAGAAGTGACTCTCGGATAAGTCAACCTAACCGAATTCACCCCGCTCGTCAAGTTTTCTTTCGAACCGAACGCATTTACGTTTATTAAAAGAGACACGCGTTCTGATATTCTTCGATAACGAAACAATAAGAAAATTCTTCGTATATCGTAAAAACATTTTACAACGCTTAATAATAAGAAATCGTCGTAAACCCATATTTTTGCAGGTACTTCAAATCGCTTCCGTAAAAGATTTCAAAGGAACTTCAAAAGATACACGTTCGCAGATAGGATCGAAGTACAAAGGAGATAAAATCTTATCGTTCTTTTCTCTTTTTTTTTCTTTTTTTTTTTTTCTTTTTTTTTTTTATTTATTTTCTTTTTATTTTTTCTTTTTTTCTTTTTTATGACTCGTACTTACTTGACTTGAACGGATGATCAATAAGTCAAATACAAACGATCCACTCGTCTATCGGTCTCGATATATGTTTGTCGAGTAGATAAAAACGAACGTTCTATCTTTTACCGTGACAAATCGAAAAGACAAAAATTCCATCGCTTGTACGAATGGAGAGAAAGAGAGTATCGTAAAAATGATTTAACGGATTTATAACGCCAATAAAAAAGAAAGAAAGAAAGAAAGAAAGGAAGGAAGGAAGGAAGAAAGAAAGAAAGGAAGAAAAACGTAGAAAGTAAATTTATATTCTCAGCCCTGTAGAATGTCATAAATTGAAAATAACAGTAATTAAGCTAACCAATAAGAGTAAGGAGAAAGTAAGACGTGTATTGGTTTATGGTCGTGATCCGAAAAGAGCGGTTGAGAGGCACTGACGGCAGGTAAACAGTACTGTATTGTATTTGTGTGCTTAGCCTGGCAAATATTAGCCACCATATCGCTTATGGTGCTTGTTGAGCGAGGGTGATGGTCGATAGTCCGTATAGTGGGAAGGGTGGTATTGTAGAACCTTCGTTCGTTACGACTCCCTCTCCCATGCTCTCTTTGGTCAGCCAGACTTCTGTCTGCGTGTGCGCGCATGTGTGTGTGTGTGTGTGTGTGTGTGAGATAGAAAGAGAGAGAGAGAGAGAGAGAGAAAGATGCGAGTGGGCGAGAGACGCGAATAGACGCTGTGTGATTCGTGGCGTGGCGTGTTTGTCCGTCCGCCCATATACGACTGTTTGTCCTTGCTCTCCTTGTTTGAAGAACGTCGGGATCCCGGTCTGTGCAAACTCCTCATTATTGCGAACAGTGTACACCGGCTATAGCGCGTGCGTTCGTGCGTATACAAGCGCCCTCTCCCCCCCCCCCCTTCCTCTTTCTCATCCTTCTCGATCTCTTCTCCCGATCTTTTCTCTATTTCGCGTTCGGCAAAATTTTTCTATCTTCAACTTTATCTTATAGAAAGAAAGAAAGAAAATTCTGTATTCCATATACGACATGCAGCAAGTATATATAATCGATCTTGCGATATTTGAATTTGAAAGGGGGGAAAAAAAAACGTGTCTGGTGTAAAACGCAATTTGTACTTGTAATATACATTAAAAATATATACGTACATATATTTGTGGTATTTTATCTAATATATCTTATTTCCCTGGAGTATATATGATATTTGAAAGAGATAAAAGCCCCAACCCCCTAACACAAAACGAAAGAAACCAACCGATCTTGATCTCGTTCGAATCCTAATCCACGAAAAAGGGATTCTCTCCCTTTGGAATAGCATCGAGAATCAGAAGCACCGGTTACCCAAAGTAATTTTCCTCGTAAGGAGGTCGCAGGGGAAAAGAGGAAGGGGTTCGATTCTAAGGAGGGTCCAAGTACCGTTTCTCGAATTTAACCATTAACGCGGAAATTGGCGGCAGTTTTAGGGCGGTCCGTTCCAAATTGCCCAGAGCGAAAGCCCTTCAATTTCGTAGTCAATTCTATCCCCTTGGCGATAATCCACACCGTGAAGCCCATGTTTGAGAGAGAGAGAGAGAGAGAGACCGAGGGGTTCCTGGCTATTCACAAAGCGACCCTCTTGTTCTCACTTCCCCTACTCTGATCTTCCCCTTGTCTTTCGCCCCTCACTTTCTCTCTCTCTCTCTCTCTCTCTCCTACCCTTCCTACAAAAATACACTCGATGTGTATACTATTAAAAAAATAAAAAGGAAAAGAAATATATAGATATTTTTACGTATCCAAGATATTTAATGAAAAAGGAAAAAAGAAAAAGAAAGAAAAAAAATAGAATCATAACGTTCCCAAAAATTGGATATCAAAGCCATTCATCTTCCATTAAATGGACCAAAGGAAAATTATGAAAGTATTACGTATCTGTGTAAATATATAGTTACCGTCGTTGCTTTTCGCACCTTATAAATTAATTTCACGTAACGTTGACGACCATCACAGTTTCGTCTCTAATCTCCTCTTGCTTAAACTCTTCAAACAAAGAGAAGAGAAACACGCGACGAAGAGTTAGGAGAGAATCAACGAACGGTAAGGTAACCATTCGATCCTAGGAAAGATAACGAGTGTCAAATATGTGCTCTGATAACGAGTCTCCAAATAAGTTTTACCCCCTAACGTCGTTCTTTCTATTGTTTGTCACACGTAATCTCTCGAATTTGAAGAAAAGTGGGGATTAATCTTTCGTATGTACACAGGTCATACACACACACATGCGCGCGCGCGTGCACATCGAGGACGTGAGTAAATAGAAAAATTCCACTTCCCCTCCCCACTACCCAATCCATGTCCCCTCTCCTCTCTCAACGAATAAATATCGAATCAATTCGGAGAACTAGATATCGCTTTTATTTCAAAACTACATTTCTTTGTTTCCGCGATACAGGATAGTCAATATTATTAGAGTAGATCTATTTTCCAGTTCGGTATGCACACGTACGTATTATGTATACAAATCATATATATATATATATGTATATATATATATTTATTTATTTATTTATATATACAAACTTACACCCACGGAAACACGGAATCGAATTTCTTATCGCGTTTCATTGTACAAGCCGGAGAAAGAAACATTGTGTTTAAATCTTGTGAAAAAAAGAAAGAAAAAAAGAAAAAAGATACGAAAAGAGAATGTGCCAAGGAGAATATTCGCACACAAGTTTCTTTTCGTCGGCATTCGCCTACTTACAAAGAGGAGAGAGAGAGAGAGAGAGAGAGAGAGAGAGAGAGAAGAAGAGCCGACACAAACATCGAGGAAGGAAAGGAAAGGCGAAGAAAAAGAAAAAGGAGGCCCGGCATTTGGCTAAAAAAGAAGGACCACGGAGTTGGTACAGTGTATAGGTAAGTCTTACGAATCGGTTCCAGGCACTCCTTTGTTCGTCGAAACGTTTACCACGAAGGAAGGTCTCCCACGATGTGACAATGGGACCATTGATTCTGACGATGGTGAATGGCCGCGTACGGTCTCGCTTACCTTCCTAAAATTTCTCGATATTTCTCTTACGATAAACATATATGCATATGTATGTATACATATATGTATTTATATCGTGCATATACGTTGCACTGCTATTGACGAACTAATTTCTTACTCTAAGGGAAACGTGGATTGGATACGTTTGTCTCTCATTCTTTCCTCACCTTTAACCTTTGTTTAGAAATCTTTCTTTTTTTTTTTTTTTTTCTTCTTTGGCCTTATCAAACTACAAAGGGAACATGGATAGACTTCCTATTTATTGCTTAGGAGAATATTTTAGAATCGATCCTATGGGGGATATTAGTTGAAGAAAAGATCCTTCTTACATGTCGATCCTATTCCAATGTTTATGTATAGAGAGAAGTATAAAGAAAAAGGAAAAGTAAAAGGGAAAGTACCATTATTAACTTAAGTGATTTCCATTATTAGCTGCAACATAAATTGCAGTGCAATATAAATTATCGATTGTGAAAAAAAAAAAAAAAAGGAAAGAAAATAAATCCACCACAAAAGTTGTTTATTAAAGATGAATAAATGGAATAAATAACAGATAGGAAGGGAATATAAGCTAGGATATAATATAGGCATTTCTTTCTTTCTTTTACGAGGCAGATTAACAAAACTGTGTACCGACATAAATCATAATAATTCCGGTTAATTATTTACGATCGTAGGTAACACCAATACCAAAAGCTATCTTTCAATATTCCTTTTCTTTTTATTTTTCGTTTATTTCTTTCTTTCTTTTTTTCTTTCTATCAAAGAATTAGAGATGTTTCCTGTTAAGTACGAATGTTATTTCGGTAAAACCCACTTAAAACCATTCGATGACTGTTTACGCGTTAGAAGAGTCTTCTAACGAAAGACTTGAAATACATAGAATCGTCACAATTCCTATGAAACGAGCCACAAAGAGAGTGTCGGGACTAAACTAGCAAGAGAAGTCTACGATCAAAGAGAGGTAGACGACTTCTCATCTACGTTCGTTTGAGTTAGGTCTTAAAGCTAAATTATTTGGCGGAATTCCAAAACTATCTTTCTATTTTCCGGTCACCTATTTTTGCGTTATAGGTTGTTCTAGCTATTATATATCCTATCTCCTCTTTTAAAGTTACTTAGACTTGCGTTATCTTCTTGTCTCTCCTCTCTCTTTCTCTTTTCTTTTTATTTTCTTTTTTTTTCTTTTTTTTTTCTTTTTTTTTTTTTTTTTTTTTTTTTTTTTTTGTAAGAGGAAACCATCTTGCCCCTCATTCTCGTTTTCAAGCTATCGTCTGAGTATGTGTTTATCGTGTCGTTAAAAGTGTCGACGACGTCGATCGTTAAAAAATAAATTCCATCGTAACTTTTTGAGCGTATAATGGAACGCGTAGAAAAAGAAAATAGAAACGTTATGATAAGGAAAAGAATAACACACACATATATATATATGTATGTGTGTGTGTGTGTGTGTGTGCATATATATATATATATATATATATATATATATATATATATGAAATTAAGAAACTCGAGAGTAAAATAAATACGTCTAATCGTTTGAAATTACTTGTAATAGAAGAAGAGCTAACGATTAAACGGATGATTAGAAAGACAATTATCTGAAAAACACGTTGCCGATACTAGATAAATCGAAAAGTTCTCGCTTGGTCAGTGAAAAGCGTTCTTCCGGTCGATCGCTTACGATCGAGCCAATTTCAACGAACGATAGATAAAGCGAGTGCCACTCCAGATTCAGAGATACACATGCCTACGAGTATCAGCGAAAGGCGATAGAAATATACGCCGTTACTTATGTTATATTATATTATTTTATGTATGTAAGTACGTTGATCGAGTGCCTCGACGATTTCGCGAGAAGAGATACGACGGCGAGATTGAAAAAAAAAAAAAAAAAAGAAAACAAAACAAAAAAGAAAAAAGCTCTACTCGAATGAGATTTCTTAAGAATCTGCCTTCGAATTTTTTAAAAGGATTATATATAACCGATTTATAAATTTATTCCTTGACTTCACGTTACCAATTTCATGCGAAACAACTAAAATTTTCATTCTTCTCAACGTTGCTATGTTCTTTCTTTCTTTCTTTCTGTTTTTTTTTTCTTTTTTTTTTTTTTTTTTAAATACACAAACACGTTCCATTGAAAAGCAGAAGAAAAAAAAAAGAAGAAGAAGAAATCATTGACAGATATTTATATGATTCATTTAGCGGTGAAAGATAATCGACTGTGAAACGAGTTTAAGAAGGAGTCACGTAAAATATTTGTTTGAGTCATTTACCTTTCCTTTCTATCTTTCACTCGGTTGGAATGAAATTATTTTCCAGGAAAGTCAAACGGAATCTTGACTACTTCGAAAGAGAGAAGAGGATCTATCTATCCGTAAGAAAGAGATCGATGGGGGTTGCTCTCGATGTTGGTGGTGGTGGCACTTTTAAAAGAGGCGAGAATAAAGAGAGAGAGAGAGAGAGAGAGAGAGAGAGAAGAAGGGAAAAAAGAAGTAAAAGAAGAAAGAAGGAAAGAAAAGAAAAAAAAGTAGACTTGATAGAGAGCGAAGGACGAGAAGAAGAGAGGAGCCGTTGAAACTTTCCGCCTGGAGTTTCGTAATGATCGACGGACCGGTTTGTCCGGAAATAATATTTGTACAGCTTGTACGTAAACAACCCTGGCGGCCCTCCAGAGCGCCAATAACACCGCCTGTGTCAACTCGGTCAAGCAGCACCGGAGACGGAGGAGTACGCGCGACCTTAAAATGAGTCACGACGATGCCAACAGACGAAAAAGGTTATTATGACGCTCCCGTTTTCTAATCGAACGCGTACCCATACCAAAGAAGAAAGTCTTTCTCATTTCCTTTTCGTACGATAAACCCGACGAAGTCTTTATCGCGATAAACCTTTCGATGACACGTAACAACGATAAAGAACACTTTTCTTTCCGTCACTATCTATGTGTATGTACATGCGTTGTACATGTGTATGTGCATATATATATATATATATATTTTTTTTTTCGAGATCTCATCAATCATCGGATCGATCACGCGATCGATCCTCTTCTAAAGAATTCGAGATACGTGAGAAGCAATAATAACGATAACTCGCTCAAAATGAACTTAACGTGTATACGAATATATGGCCGCGCGCGTATGTGAGTATCTCCGTCTCTCTGTCTGATATATGTACAACGTGAAACTAGGAAAGAATTAAAGCCTGGTTATCATCGACGAACAACGATCGTTATCGCCGTTCATTCGTCTCGAGATTAACGAACAGCGGTGATTCGAGATCGTTTTTCCCTCTCTTTTTTTCATCCTCTTCCTCCCTTCTTCTTCTTCTTTTACTTCCCCTTCTCGTCCATTAAACTCGACAATTTATCCGAGCAGTTGTGCGTGCCAGTATATTCTTCGATTTTACAGGCAAGTTGAGCGCACTCGGAACACTCGTTTTTTTTTTTTTTTTTTTTTTTTTTTTTTTTTTTATATATATATATATATAGACATATATGTATATACATATTATATACTTGTATTTGCAAGTTTATTTATGTAGGTGTCATTCGATTGATCTCGATGTTGTCGTGAGTTATTTTTCGGAGTCGACTTGTTTTAAGATAAGCGCGTTAAGATTATGCACGAGCACGAAGTCGTTCGATAAACGCGCATCGATTCGAATTCGTGACAGTTGAGAGAAAACGATAGGAGATAAAACGTAGCTTAAAACAACGCAACGATATCGAGAAGCATAAAGAAGACTAAAAAAAAAAAAAAAAAAAAAAAAAATAACAAAAATAAATAAAAAAAAAAAGAAAAGAAAAGAAAAGAAAAGAAAAGAAATAGGGAAAAAAGAAAAAGAAAGAAAGCAAACGGAGCGGCTATCGATCGTCGAATATCGGCGAAGAATTCACTTCGTTCTCGGAATAACCAACGATTTATTGAGCCTCTTATATTTGCTTATACAAAATCGTTATACAAACAAAAGATTAAAAAGCAGCTTATGATAATCAATCTTTTATTTCGTTTGTTGATTCGCGACGAAAAATTTGTAACACGATTTGTAACGAAAATTAAAAGATAAACTTCCTCGATGAAATTAATAAAACGAACCGGAGCTTTTCAAAGAACGGTGATGTTTGCGCACGCGCGAAAGGGGGAGAGAGTGATAGATACGTGCAAAAAGAGATAAATATAGAAATAGAGAAATACAGCGAAGTGAGCGAATAGCCGATGATCTCCGTTCGAGATCGCAACGACGCGGCTATTTTCACGTACGCGAGATTTACAATAGCCGACGATTACGTGCGACGCGCTTCGCTTCATTCCGCGGTACGATTCATCCCGTGTAATTAACAATGCATATTGCGGTCTCGTGCGGAAGCTTGCGGCCACGCGGGCCTCGAATTTCGTGCGATTCTCTCTCGTGAAACCTCACTACCCCTTCAATCCCTCTTTATATATACATCTCCCTCTCTCCATCTCTCTTTCTCTTTCCGCTATTCACCATTGCTCTCTCTCCTCTCTCTCTCTCTCTCTCTCTCTCTCTCTCTCTCTCTTCTCTCTCTCTCTCTCTCTCTCTTCTCTCCTTCTCTCTCTCTTTCTCCCCTTTCTCGATTTCAATTTCGTTCTGATCCTACCGATTATATTCTCTCCGTTATACTCTCCGAGTCTACTTCTATTTCTGTCTTTCTCTCATTTCACCGATCATACATATATATATATCCATTCCATACATACATACATACATACATACATACATACATACATATATATATATATATACATCTATACATACATCTGTCTCCTTCTTTTCCCTTATCTACGTATCACCAACGAACAATTACGAACTTCACCGATGCACCCTTTCTAGAACTTTATGTACCTTTATAAGCACCGGAAATCTCTCCCTTTCCCTCCCTCTCGTGGTCCTTCAATTATCGTGCCAATTTCGTCGAAGCGAGAAGATCGCGTTTCGGTATGTTATCTCACCGTCGGGAATGTTTGCACGTGCCAGTTACGTGCCGCTATGCTTTTCCATCCTCGTTTCATCGCGTTCGAAATTGCTCGAAACGGGAAATCGTCGTCCCGCATGTAGATACACACATGGTACGACGAAGCGCTATATACCCACTACGACTTGAATTTTTTATATATTTTTATATATATATTTATTTTTTTTTTTGTGTTTTTTTTTCTTTTTTTTTTCCCCCCAAATAACTCCGAAACGGATGGCGCACGATGTTACATACGCAACTGTATTTCTTGTCGATCGGGACAAATACAAAACGAGAATAAATAAATAAATAAATAAATTCTCGAAATTTCGTCCTAACGAAACGTAATCAAATCTTCTCTCTTCGACGAGAGTACCCAAGTATGGAGATGAGGAATACAAGTGTGTGTGTGTGAGGGAAAGAGAAAAAGGCGGAGAAAAAAGCGAGTAACGATAGGTCAAACAAGCGGAGAAACGCGATGACAATGGCGAGCAAATATGGCGGACGATGTCGAAGCCGATCGTAGTCCAGGTCATTTTTTATTCCAAAGAGCGTGCACCTGTGTTTACATTGGAGGCACTTGTCAACAATGCACCCTGCGCTTTCCCTCGTACGTATTCCGACTCGAGTCCCCACCCCTACTCTTTTCTCCCCAATCCTGTTCCGAGTTAGAGGCATAACCCCTCGCGTTACAAAAGGACACTGTCAATTTTACAGGGCTTTCGTGCGAGTTAATGGGATTATCGTATCAATCTGTAAAAAAGTTAAGAGAGCACTATATCTTTTACTATTTATAACCCGTGCAACCCGAACGTGCTCGTCTAATAATGAACGAAATAACGTTTTATCTCTAATAGAAATTAATTCACATTTCTCGTCGACGACACAACGACACTACGATGCTTTTATCATCCTGGACGGACAGAGTACAACGTAAACGATTTTGTCGATCGGCAAGGTACCTAGATCGAAAGTGGGCTACCCGCCATTTTCAAATATATCACGGCGACAGAATCAAATTTAAAATCTGTCTCCTCCGTGTTATCTCTGTATCTTTTTTTTTTTTTTTTTTTTTATGTTTTTATTTATCTATCCAGTCATCCGTCTATACTTTATACAGCTTCAGTGTGATATACATATACATATATATATATATTCTTTTTTCCACATTATCTGTGCATATAAACACATACATACATGCATGCATACATACATATACATATATATGTATACATACGTACGTACGTACGTACGCATATGCATACATATATATGTATGTATATATACGAAGAGAGAGAGAGAGAGAGAGAGAGAGAGAGAGAGAGAGAGAGAGAGAGAGAGAGAGACGGGTAATCGTTCATCTACGGCGTTTGTATATGCGGTGACGCGCAACGCGGTGCACGGATATAACGTAATTGCGGATACACCAGAGGTACCAGAGGGGGTGCTGTTATCGTGCGAAGCTCGTTCGCGACCTATACATTTATTCTCGTCCTCTCTCTCCACGCTCGTTCCCCTCACTCACCCCTCCTTTCTCTCTCTCTCTCTCTCTCCCTCGTCCGTTCCATAGGGGGATGCTGTTTACGGTCGAATAAAAATTTGCCCGCCGGCCAAATATTTTTTCGTCGTCGCCCTCGCTCGTTCTCGCCATCGCTTTTTCTTCACCCTTGGTTACGCACACGCATAATACACGCATATCCCTATGCAACATACACGTGTACACACATGCACGCATACGTATATACGTAAACTTATTTTCGTCGCGTTTTCTTCTAGTTACTCTCTCGAAAGACGAGAAATGAAATGGGAAAAAAAAAAGAAAAGAAAAGAAAAAAGAAAAGAAAAAAAATGACAACTCGCTTCGATCTCGTTAGTTAGTCGCAAGAGTCCTTTTATATCGCGTTTATGGTAAACGTGACGTAGAAGAAAAAAAACGGAACGAGCTCTCTTTCTCTCACACGCACGCACGCACGCACGCACGCACTCTCATCTCGTCTCGTCTCGTCTCGACGTCGACGCGAGAAAAAAGATTCAAGTGCGTTGAGAGAACCATAGCCGAACGTGAGTTTAAAAACTAAAAAGAGTGAAGCGAAAGGAGAAAATAAATACGCCCGATGAATTCGTTGGTACATAATACCTAACGATCTAAAAAAAGAATCGCTCTGTGTGTTTCTGCTCGTTTCCCACTGTCTGTCCATCTTTCTCTCTCTCTCTCTCTCTAGACATCCTGCGCCACACGAAAAATCGTCAATATTTGCCGGATCGACGTTTTTATTTCAGCGGAATGACATCGATAGGGGAGAAAAAAAAACGTGTAGCTTCCGCTCCGACAATACTGCCTATATTTCCCCCCCCCCCCCCGCCCCTCTTACCACCCTTACCCTCCTCTTCCTCTTCATATCGCCCTTCGCGTACTGGTCCAGACCGGTCCGTCGTGCTTCGGTTTGGAAACGTCACGCTCGAAGGAAACGTAAACTATCGGTCATCGAACTCGAAAGAGAAAGAGATAGAAATAAAAGAGAGACAAACGGACAGACACAGACAAAGAGAGAGAGAGAGAGAGAGAGAGTGAGAGAGGAGGGAGATTACCGAGTAAAAAAAAAATTCACATTCGTGTCTCGTTTCTCTCAATGAAATATTTACCGAATGAGTCGGGCTATGTATTCGCGAAAGTTTCGTTTGAGAATAAAACGTGTAAAGGCACGTTGGATGGATGTAACGTTAAAGGAACGTTTATTATTTAAGGACGAAAATGTAAAAGGATTACGAAGACGTATCCCCCTGTAAGATAATTGACTTACGAGAAAATACTCGTAAAGATATAGAACTACTACTACTACTACTACTACTACTACTACTACTACTACTACTACTACTACTACTACTACTATATATCTCCCTCGAAGAGAAGAGAATAATCGTCGTAGGACTGATCGGTTAGGTCGAAGAAGCCCCTTGTAGTTAAGGCTTGTAATTTCTTCGACGATCCTTCCCTTCCTTTCTCTTCGTGTCCCTTATCGAAACGTAACACAACGTAAGTAGTACTAACTTATATCGTGGATCGTTAATAAAATCGTGTGATGGTGATGTTTGGATCCCGTTTCGAAAGGACCCACCACCAAGTTAAATGTTTCGCGAAGCGTAGAGATTGTTTTACGCTTCGACGCCGATATAATAATACTCGAGTATTCGAGTACGATCGGATCCTCGTATCTCTGAGAAGTTCGATATTCGATTTAGCGATCAGTAACCTAATTACATACATTTATGCTAGTTTGTCTTTGAACGAGATGAACATTTGATCACACCCGAGGATCTATTTGCGAAAAGGGACTCAGAGAAAAAAATGGAATAAAGTTGGAAGAGGGGAAAAAGAGTATTAAAAGAAGATTAAAAAGGAGAGAGAAAAAGAAGAACATCACGTAGGAAAAGGCCAAAGCGCGATAAAATTATCCCAAGTTAATGACTGCCGAGAAGAAGAAGAAGAAGAAGAAGAAGAAGAAGGAGAAGGAGAAGAAGAAGAAGAAGAAGAAGAAGAAGAAGGAGAAGGAGAAGAAGAGAAGAAGACTCGGTCGTTGTGCACGCGCTGCTTCGTGTACACGTAAATTGGCCGTTGGAGGAGGAGGAGGAGGAGGACGGCTTAAATTCCGTTTGTAATCTCTATGCTCGACGAGGCGGTATACCGAGGAGGAAACCACAGACTACGAAGCAGAACGTTGCGATCCCGAGTAGAACGCCGAGGATACTTTCACGGTTGCTTTGTATCGATAATCGCTGGATATTAGTCGAGAGAAGAGCTCGGTCATGAGCTAGACGCTTTGTAACCGGCCCCACGATATATACCGGAGACCCCTATTCTAATATTATTTCCGAACGAACCTTCTTCGGTTGTAAAAAAGAAAAAGAAGTAAAAAAATGAGAGAGAGAGAGAGAGAGAGAGAGAGAGAGAGAAATAAAAACAACAAATTTTTCCTCCTCTTTCCCAGTTTCTCTAAGACTTTCAATTCGAGAAAATAATTTCACATTGGACGAACACATTAACAACATAACGTACAATACGAGATATGTTTCTTCCCGTGTTATTCCTGTTATTATCGACAGAACTGAAAGTTTACTACTTGAATAATATTTCTTTCGAGTTATTTTTTGTTCCGACGACGGATCTTTTAAAATTTAAAAATTACGAAAATACGTCTAATCATTTCGACGATAATAAAATGTCTTTTACCATTCATAGATAATTACGTACGCGTGCATGTAAAACATATGTATGTACGTGGAAGAGTTCTGTCGTCTGATAAATTGATTCGAGCGTTTAGGAAAAATCAGTTGGAATAAAATCGTTCGGTTCTTCTTGGAGTCTCGACGTGAACGAACATAATATACATTTTAGAAAGTACGAACCACTTTGTGCTTCTCGCGACGACGATGACGACTACTCCGGGAATCTCGCCTTTGAAAGTGCGACACACGTATTACGGAAGATATATTGCTTAAGTTTACAACGGTTTAGCTAATCATCGAGCTTCGTGTTCTCTCTCTCTCTCTCTCTCTCTCTCTCTCTCTCTCTTTCTCATACGATAGACGAGAGTTATTAGCCGACGGGCTCGTAAATTTCTTAACGAAATAGCCTCCTTCTATCTTCTGCGCTTTAGATTTTCAAGCGGCCACCTGTATCGGAACTTTACGTAAGTATGCTTCCCATTGAGATCGAAAGAAAAGATAAACGATTTGCTCTCTCTCTCTCTCTCTCTCTCTCTCTTTCTTTATTTCTTTCAAGTCGATGAGCAAGGTCGAAATTGCTTCTCGACAACCAGCGTCCTATCTTTTAATAATCGTTTAAAACCACAGTCGATGATCGAAGAAAGAGACAAAGAATGTGAAGGTAGGGTGGAAGGAGTAGGGGGAGGGGAAGGAAGAAAAGAAAAGGACGTAAGTAAAAAAGGAGAAGAAAAAAAAGAAAGAAAGACGGCAAAGTAAGTTTCGAGCACTTACCGGGTGTCGTGCCGCAGCTGCCACGGCCACAGCTGCCGCATTTATACCGGCACTGGGGTACATCTTGTCGCGAGAATTCCTCAAAGAGGCTAGGACGAGGCCGCGGCCTTCCTTGGTGCCTCCACGTCGTTGCCGTCGGTGTACGCGATCGTTTTTCTCTTCTTATATCACCGTTCCTATCTATCCTCTTCAAGTATATCCAATTGTATCCCAGATCATAGCATGTACGCACTATTATTCCACCAAGGTATAAAAATATCTAAAGGAAAAACGGAATAAACAAACGATCGAGTTACTTCCTTTTCACGCGTTCCGATCGCACACGACGCACTGTAATCGCTCTCCTCCTTTTCTTTTTTCTTTCCCTTCTCTTTTTCCTTTCTCTTTTATTTCACCAGAAAAAAAAAAAAAAAAGAAATGAAGATGCTCCCGTAAGTGCAGCACTCACACAAACGCACTTGTCCCGTTCGTTTCACCGGGATATCACCGAATGAAATGTGCTCTATTTTTCTTTTCCAATATGTATAATCCCTCCTTCAAACGTACGAAATAGAAATCGTTTACGACGATGAATCACCTAAACGTAAAGCACTAAAGTTGTTTCTACTCACGCGAGTATCTTTTTTACGCGCAAGAAACGCGAGATCAACGTAACGATCCTTCCTCCACGGCGGACGGGTATCAACTAATCAACCGCAGACTCGAGAAGCATCTCCCCACCATCGCGCCGCTCTCATCCCCTCCCCACGGCTCGCCGCCGAACCACGTGGTCTCGAGCTTATTCCTACCTCTCTCGCTCTCTAGCTACGCCACACTCACTCGCTAACCCTAACCAGACGCGGATCGTTTTCGACGAGTGCCCTACGCTTCTTTTGCTTTTTCTTTTCTTCTTCTTCTTTTTTCCTCTCTCTCTTTCTCTCCATCCGCTACACTTCCTTTGTAACACCATTGTCGTTACATTTTTTTTTTATTAATTTAAATATTATTATTAAACATTAGTTTGGATATAAGATTTAGATATAAGTATAGATGTAAGTTTAGACGTAATCAATGGAATTGCGAATTATTAGAAAAATCATTACTTTTCTAAACACTTTTGAATTTATTAGCCGTAATTTCAATTAATAATAATATATTTTATTTCGCGCGAAGGTTTGCCCTTTGAGGGGGAGAGGGGAAATAGATTCGACGTCAAAATAAAGGAAAATCCGGTTCTATCGCAGTTCCCCTTCGTTTTCCTTTCCCCTACGAAAAGTAATTCGTCATTCCATTGGAGAGCTCGCCCTTTTCCACGCTCGAATCTATCTCATTCACGCTGACGAATCTTCCGTATTCAAGTTAGGATCTCTCTCATCCGTATCAGCCTGCAGCAGCCTTACCACGTTTTCATTTTCGCTCTTACAAGCGGCCAACCGTTTCATCCTCTCTCTCTCTCTCTCCCCTTTCTCTTGCAACTCTCACTCACCCTACTCGTTGTCTCGCTAACGACCGAGACTCTTCCTCCTTCTCTCTTTCAACCCCCGTTTCCTACTCTTGTTTCTTTCACAAGGGACAAGCGTATTTCTACGTTAGGAGGAGTCTACCCGCATATACGACACACAGAAAGAGAGAGAGAGAGAGAGAGAGAGAAAGTGTAATTCAACCCTCTTCTTTGGTACGGTGCAACCTTCGACGACCTTTCTGTCTCGACCCTCAACAAACAGTTATTATCACTCTGCCCTTTCCTGCGCTCGACACGGTGATACTTAATCTTGCCGGTTATTTCGTGGCATCGCCACGAACGAAACGCGAGAAGAAAACGGACGAAACCAACGAAGCTAAAATACTCGTCTCGTCGTCTTTCTAAATTTAACCGAGGTACTACCACCCATTTATTGAGCTATTCAAAAAAAATTCCACGCATTACGAGAAAATAAATTGCGAGTACTTACGTTCATACATATGTATGTACGTATGTATATATGTAGATCTCTTTTTCTAAGTTTTATACAATAATAGTTGGGTGGTCGTTATCGTATACTTTTATCTTAGCCGTGTGCGAACGAGTCTAAACAAAACGGCGTTTCGTTCGACCTTGCATCAAAAAACCACTTTGTTATCGCTCTTTTCTAGGTTCGACAAATTTTTTTTTTTTTTTTTTTTTTTTTTTTTTTTCATTTTTTCTTTTTTTTTCTTCTCAACGTCATCATAATTATACGACACTCATAGTTCCGTCAAAGTTATTCATCACTGTTAAACCCGAACGACGATAGCGTTGATTGCGTTCTACTTGGAATGGATAGAAACAGTGTATAAGATCACGTAAGTTTACAAGGATTCGCAAACATATCGTAAACGTAATGATAGGCTAGTACTCGAGGAGAACAACAACGACAATGACGATCGTTATATCGTCGTGGAAAAATGTCGCCGTCTGTCGAAGCTCTATCGTCACGTAAATTCTTCCTCGATATCTCTCCCACGACTTATCGACGTGTCGTACTCGTCGCACGGATAAAGCTTCGAAAGAATTACTTTATTCCTATCAGATATATATATATATATATATATATATATATATATGTGTATATACATTTTGTCCATATAATACATATGTATATACGTAGGTATGTACGTAGACACGTATAGAGGACGTATTAAAGGTAAGATAAGAGTTATCGGATTGTTGACTTCCGAACGAACGACTTCTCGATATATCATCGTTCAAGTAGATCGTTCTAGTCATCGACTATTTACGCTTGTAATTCACTCCGCAAAATTCCGCTATGGATCTTTATCCGTTCTTTAAGAGCCATCTAATAGATGGTGATATGCGTGATAAATCATAAAGAAAATAGAAAGGATCGCATTTTTAAATACGTCATTTCTCTATCCGAATGAAGACATTTTCTAAAGCGTTATTACGACGATCGTTTTCATCGTGAAACATTTCATTTCAATCCGGGGCAATCCACGATCTTAGCTCGAAAGAGAAATGTTAAAGTTTACGTGACACTTTTGATAGCCCGGCGCGTATCGACCCGGTGGTTATCCATAGTCTCTCGACGGAGTTCATTTGTGCGAAATTTTTAGACTTTGCGGTTACGGTTCGAAGGTCTATCGTATGACGAAGAAAAAGAAAAGAAAAGAAAAAGAAAAGGAAAGGAATAGAAATTGTTTCAAGAAATTTCATCGACGGTCATAAAATTTCGTCGGACATTAATCCATATAACCTTGGACAAAAGAATAGCACGCGCGTACTATCGTTGGGTGGATAAAATCAAATTCGACGAATGATATATAAAAATAATACGCAATAGTAATATAATATATAAGTGATATGATGTAAGAGTATCTAATGGTAATATAATATAACTTTATAATAGTATCTAATTTTGTTGAAAATACCGATCATTCTTAGTTCGAAATGAATGACGTTCGAAGATCAAGAAGGTATGTATGACTTGAAACAACTCTTGACGTTTCGGAAATGTCAGATGGTAACGTTAGAAAGGATGAATTCGTTCGTAAAGCCACGTTTGAATGTAAACGGGAATCGTCGTTACGAGCGTCGAACTCGATGGACCGACGTAACGTGGCAAACGTATGAACTTCATCTCGCCCAGTATGAGAATATGTTGCAGATATACCTATGTTCGGCTCGCTCTTGTTGTATCCGTATTTGTATACACGCATATATGTGGAATATCGTAGGACGTGTAGGAGAGAATGTATATACCAATGTATACGTGCATGTACGCATTCATCTATGTATGTATATGTACGTAGGTAGGGTGGCGCGTCATTGGCAGCGTCATTGTGCTCCGCATCGTGCTCCCGTACATACGTACGTACGTACGTACGTACGTACGTATAGAGAGAGATACATAGGTGCAGTTGCCTTGTTGGAAAGCGTGTTTATTGGTTAATTGCATCATTCTTGCCAAGTGCTCGGCTGCCAATTGGCTCGGCCATCAATCGGTGCGTGGTAGGTACACGTCCGCTCGATATCCGACGAAAGCGTTTCGCGTTACAGAGACGTCAGGATCGTATTCGATCGTGTTTGCGCCCACGCACGAGAGATGCTCGTCGATCGTCGATAATTTACCAAGATATTAACAAAAATCAACATCTATTAAGAGCATAAAGCTTATTAAACCCTTATTAACTTAGTCTTATATAGATATATACTTTTTACGTATTATTATTTTTCGATGTATATATCCATTTTCGTTCTTTTTCTTAATTTTCTTAAACTTAACGTTGAAAAACAATCCCTTTTAAACTCGACGATGGAACATATTAAAAATTTCATCGACACGCATTATACAAAGAGAAATACTTTGAAGCCGATCGTATTATTTACTTGTGTTCGATAGATGTAATCGTCCTCGAAGTAGGACGAGAGAAGACCCTCGTGAATTTTTGATAGTACCAGCTAGTGTATCAGATTACACGCTACCTCGTTTAATAGATCGATCGTTTGCGGATTTTATCGTAAAACGTTGGACTACCGACAACTATGTACGTGAGTTTATTCGCGGAGAGACTTCTTCTCTCCTCCGAGTAGATTCCACGTCATCGATATTTCATATTCTTGTTTCCGATCTTACGATAAGGATCGATTTATTTCGAAATATATCTGCCTTGTAAAGATTAAAGAAGTTTCATAGGTCGATCCTTCGATACCCCAAGAGAGAATTATTTTTATACTATATATATACTATATATATATGTATGTATGTATATAAATGTTTAATTATCTATTTTCTATTCGATAATCAACTTTGTGATTACATAAATACGTAAATATATACATATATCGTAATTGTTATGCGTAAGAGGCATATGATATTGGTGCGAATCAAAAGGCATTATATTCGATAGGAAGATCGTAGTAACACAATGATATCTCTATCGAAAGGTATAATAGGAATAACAGATATCCGAACATTCGAAGAGGGAAAATCTTTGGTGAACAGTGAGAGTATCCCTCTCTTTCTCTCCCTCTCTCTCTCTACATGGATAATACACGTGTAGGAATATCGGTCGGTAGCTTTGACGATTAATCATCGATAGTTCGTTAGCCTTCCACCACGACGGATGGAAAACCTCGTGGAGAGAAACGATCCGATATATTGTATAGAGTAGAGTCGCTCGAATCGTATCTCTAAAGTCGCTTTTGCGGAACGAAACTCGTTAACTCTTTCTCTCTGTCGTTCCACTGTCGCGTAGCTCTGAAACGGCTCGACACGATAAAAATATTCTTCTATCAGTATTGCTCTTTAACATTTCTTTTTCTTTCTTGTTTTTAAATTTATCGAACGAACGGCGACCCTATTAAAACCGATAGATTTTTATAATTTCGAATATATAACATTGAGGGAAATAAATCATTATCTTTTTTGTAATACTTTCTTAATATTTTCTTGAAAAGACAGACGGACAGACAGATAGATAGATGGACTGACAGACAGACAGACAGACAGACGGACAGACAGACAGACAGACAGACAGACAGACAGACAGACAGATAGATAGAGAGAGAGAGAGAGAGAGTGAGAAAGAGGGCAAGAGGGAGATACTTGGTGATGAGCCAAGGATGATAAACGGAGGCTTGGAACTCTACTCTCAGGAACGTAGTATGCGTCGTGTATCGAAAAAAATACGTTGCCATGCGGTAAACTCTTAACAGGGCGCTCTACCGTAGCGGTGAGTGTAATATAAAAGAGCGAACGAGCGAACGAGAAGGAAAGAGAGAAAGAGAGAGAGAGAGAGAGAGAGAGAGAGAGAAGGCATTATAAGAAAGGAAAAAAAGGAAGGTGGAACGTCGGTGGAAGCCGAGGACGAGGGTTTTCGTCGCTGCATCGAAGCGGGGCGAAATGACATTACGTACCGCGAAGGCGCGATGCAGAAAAAGCTCTCGAGCCTCGAGCGACGCTTCGTCGTCGTCGTCGTCGACGGTAACGAAGAGAAGGAAATGGAGAGAGAGAGAGAGAGAGAGAGAGAGAGAGTGAGGGAGGGGAAGGGAGAGGGTGGTGGAGGAACGGGGAGGATGATGGCGGTGACGACGACGACGACGGTGGTAAAAAAGCGCTCGAAAAGTTCCGCTATCCAGCTCGAACGCTCTCGCCCGGATTCGAGCCTCGTGATTATATTCCTCTTTCCCTCTCTCCCTTTTTCTCTCTCTCTCTCTCTCTCTCTCCTCCTCATCCATCGTACCTCCGTGTTACATGCGTGTGCCGCGTACAGGTTAGTTTGACAAATTTTTCTCGACAGATGCTACCCCTCTCTTGGTAGGAAAAAAGAAAAAAAAATAAAATTCAAATTTTCGTTACACCGTCTGGACGGGTGAGAATAGTTATTGAAAATGACTGGGTGCTTTTTAGTTAATACAGTTTTTCGTCACTTTTTCTTCGTTCTTTCGTATCTTTGAATAAAAAATGTTTTGGACCAGGTTAGACGTTCTAATAGAAATTGACATTGACGTGATTGTACGAACATTTTGGTTTCACCTTTATACATCGTAAAGGAAATTTTTCATTTAGAACTATTCGAAAGGATCTTCTGTTTAGCGAGAAAAAAGAACTGGAAGATCGGGGGTGGAGGGGAGGGGGGGGGGGATAGAAAGGTGATAAAAAGAAAAGAAAAAGAACAGAAGAAAAAGAAAAAACGGCGCGAGCGTAAATTCGCTAAAGCGTATGACGAGGGAGAATGGAAAATGGCTGATCGATGGAAGATCAAATTTGCCGAAGCGCGCGTATTTCGAATATCCGGAGTTCCTCTTTGGTTAAGGACGTCGAAAGCGGAAAAGAAAAGGAAAAAAGACAGAGACAGACAGAGAGAGAGAGAGAGATATAGAGAGAAAGAGAGAAACGAAGCCGTTTCCACGTAAGCAAAAAACGAGAATATTCGGACGGAATAAGCGCGCGCACCTTCGTCAATTTGATTGGACTTTTAGCGAGAGGAGGTAGATAGGTAGGTAGGTAGGTAGGTAGGTAGGTAGGTAGGTAGATAGATAGGTAGGTCCTCGTACTATCTATCGACGGGGAGCATAATTTCCCGAGCGGCGTGGAAACGGGCCGCAAGAGAGTAAACGGGAAACCGCTCACTTTTTCCTATCCGTCAGAATAAAGGAGATAGAAGAGAGCGAGAGAGAGAGAGAGAGAGAGAGAGAGAGAGAGTAAGAGAAGAGTCGGGAGAATAGAGTCGGGAAATCGAGAGGCAAGAAGATGCGCTCGAAAGAAGAAGGAACGAAGACGGAACGAAGCCGAAGAGCGGAGGAAGCTGGTACACGGTGCGAAATGCTCTTCACTGATTTCCTTCTCTAAATATGGCTGCCTTCGACATATATCCAGTCCCTCTCTTTCTATCTGATTCACTCTCCTAGTCTACCATCTCCGTCCTTTGTGGGGGCTCTGGTTCACCCCCGTTCCGATAACCACCACTACTACCATCACCATCACCACTGAGAAAGAGAGAGAGAGAGAGAAAGAGAGGGAGAGAGAGAAAGAGAGAAGCGAGTCTGCTTGGCCGAAGTTCTACTTGATTGCCAAGGCGTCTTAACCTCGGCCCCGAACGTTTGTCCGCGCGGAGAAACCCAAGTATCTTCTCGTCTCGTCGAAAGCGTACGTAGTGCGTTCGTAGATCGGCCTATAAGAATCGCTTGTACGTTCGCGCGGCCAACCTCGTAACGGGAAAAAGTAGTGGGCGACGCCCAAACACGAATAAAGAGGCGTCGTCGACGATGAAAAAGGCCAATCCTGCCGGAAGAAGGCGAACCAGTCGACCAACTACGGCACTCCGATCGCAATCCAGACCGTTGCTCGTTCAGTCCGCGCGGACTCTTTCTGTCTCTCTTATCGTCTCCTCTTACCGTCTCTTTCTATCTCCCTCGCACCCAAGCTCGCTACGACCTTTATTATGTGCCTTTCCTACGCTGTGTGGGCCCGTGTACCGTGCGCGCATAGACGCGGTTATAACCGAGAGCAAGGTGGCTATACCTTCTTCTCCTTTCTCTCTCTCTCTCTTTCTCTTTCTGTCTCTCTCTCTCTCTCTCTCTCACTCTCTCACTCTCTCTATCTCTCTATCTCTCTTTCGCTCGCTCTCTCTTCAATACGGAGAGATCCTGCACGTTGAGAAACGCCGAAGGAGGGAATCTCCTCTTCTCGTAAGCGAGACAAGGAATAAAGAGAGAGAGAGAGAAAGAGAGAGAGAGAGAGAGAAAAGGACGACGCGAAACGACGAACGAACGTTTCCGTAGCACGAACCGCGAAGAGAGAAAAAAAATCAAAAGAAAAGAAAATGTTCGACGGGATAGCGGCACCCAGCCACTTACAGATCCAAACTCTCCTTCTTCGACCAATTAATACCACACCGCCTTTCGATCCCTCGTGACTTCCGAAAACTCTTTTCTCTCCTTTCTCTCTCTCTCTCTCTCTCTCTCTCTCTCTCTCTCTCTCATTCTTTCTCTTTTTTATCGGTGTCCTTTTTATTTCCCAAGAACCGACGGTCATCGTGTATATATGAGACTGTAGCGAATAAAAAATTGTAAACGTGTTCTAGATACAGGTACAAGAGAGGAGACAAAGCAAAGTAAACGGTCTTTCATTTTTTTTTTTTTTCTTTTCTTTTCCTCTCGCTTATTCATAAAAAGTATATTCGGTTTTTCGATCGACGAATTTTTTTTTCTTCTTTTTTCTCTTTCTTTCTTGTTTCGATCGAGTTTTTCTGATCGACAGTTTTTTCGATTGACACCTTTTTATTTATTTATTTCTTTTTTTTTTTTTCGATCTACGACGGCTTATTCATTTGACAGTTTTTTTTTTCCCGAACTATCTTAAAAAATTACTCGCTTGCGAATCCGTTCAAAGGGATTAACGCTTGGAAATTGATGAAAAAAAAAAAAAAAAAAAAAAAAAAAAAAGAAGGAAAATAGAGTAAAAAGCAACCAAAAGAAAGGAAAGAAAAAAGAATCTTGTAAATTTTTGTCGAATTTAATTATTGTATATGCGTGCGTACATAGATGTATATATATATATAGGTTAAGTTGGAACGAAATAGGGGAGCCTGGGAGGGAGGAAAAGAGGAGACAATTGTGTGCAGTTCATCGAAAGAAGTCAAAGGCAGCTAACTCGTCGAGCGATCAATTAGAAAAGCGCGGTACACGTCGAGGAATTAAATCGCGAAGCGGAACGATAGGCGTCGTCCAATGATGATTCGCGAAACAACGAAATACCGCGTACCGTGAATTTGGCTATCACGCGTTTCGAGTTCGGTCGAGTTCGTTGAAAAATAGTGCATTGGCAAAAAAGCCGAGAAACAATCGTCCGCCCTGCTGCCACCGTTGTCCGTGGGAGTCCGTCGGCTTCGAGCTCTCGTCTCGTGTAACCAACACGCCTACCGATTTTATACCGTTACGCTCGTATTTACGAATGCGCCAAAGAGCGCGTCGGCTTACCATCACGGTCATTCGATTTTCACGAAATATCCGAAAAATTGCTCGTTCGATCGCTCTCAGATATATATCTATTTGCACGCACGCATATACATGTACGTATGTATGCAATATATATATATATATATATATATATATATGGGCCCGATGATTATGAAAGTGGTATAACAATAATTCAAATATTTATCCTACGCATTTTTGTTTTCGCACATACTGTTCTTAAAAATTTTTTAAATTGCATCAAGAGAATTATTTTTCAATAAAATAATATTACAGTGCGTACTTACTTTTTCTTAACGTTTGCCATTGTAGAAATATAATTTTTAAATAATTTAAATATTCTCTTTCATAATAATCGGCTATATACCATTATTGTATAAGCATATACCGTGCGTTAAGTTTTATTATTTTACTTGCAACGTTTCGAAAGTATTTTATTAATAAGATATTTTTCTCCTTGGATAGATTAGTACGTCTAACTTTGAACAAAAATATGCATACACACACACACACACGCACATATATATATATATATATATATATATACATATATAATCCTTCTAGAAAAATATAATTATTGAAAAATTGATTGATTTTTATTGCTTGAAGAGCGTTGCGAAAATTTGATTTGATAGTTTTTAAGCGTACAAGCCTCCTGGACATTGGTATTCACGCGTCGTCGGTTCGCTCGTTTTACGAGAAATATATCTCGTTATCGTTCCATGCATCAACTTGTCGTCCAACGATAACACGGAATGAGACAGAAAAGGATGGGAGAGGACAGCTTTTCATATCAAGGGTGTTTAATTTCGTTAACATCAATGGTAATTCGTTTAACGACTTTTGTTTCGCGTGACTTACGATCCAATATGGCCGATTGTGATTTAGAGTTGCACCGTTAACTGCACCAAACTCCGGCTTACACCTTTGCAAATTTATTTTCTACGAAATATTTTATCGAACGAACGAACGAATGAACGACCTTCCATGCTCAACGACCCAAAATTTTTATCGAATTAACAAAACGGTACTTGTAGTTTTCTTTTCTTTTTCTTTTTTTTTTTATCCTTTTTCTTTCTATTTTTTTTTTCTTTTTTTCTTTTTTTTTTTCTTTTTTTTTTCTTTTTTTTTCACTTTTTTTTTTTTTTACAAGATTTTCTTTCCGACGAATGTTAACCTTGTGAAAGTGAAAGCTAGGATTTGAATTAAATTAGAAATGTGAACGTACTCGAGCAAAATATGATATAAATCTTTGCGTTATTTATATATCACGATTTTTCATTTATAATTAGATATAATTAGAGAGATAGATGTACGGATCCTCTCTATTTGTATAGTTTCATCGAAATTGTTATTTATGTATGTATAAAGAAGATACGATCGTGCCATCTGCGATCTTATTCTTGTACTACATGGCAAACCGAAAGATTTCTATCTTGCATTCGAACTAAAGAACATAGAAATTAATTGGCTAGAGAACTATTACCGGAATTCTAAGAATGGAATTTCTCGAAGTCTTCGAATTACTTAAATACATACATACGTTCTTTATTTTTCTGCTAACATTTTGTTGCTTATGCATATTGTTAGAATGTATAAGAAATTAATACTTGTTAAAAATCTATTCAAAAATGTTTTCCATTGTATTACTAATTTATATTCTTCCATTAAGTTTAAACTCGATGGTCTCAAAAACGATGTAAAAGTAGTGGCGTCCTAAATAAATACGAATTCGTATTGGTCAAATCTAATTCTTCCCGTTGTTTTAAATAAATTTATTAATATTTTACTTTATATATATATATATATATATATATGTATGTATATATATATATATTATATATCACGGCCATGCTAGAAATACTTGTTAAATATTTTTTATAATTTTTACTATATACATATACAAGAGATATACTACTAATCGTTGTTAGACAAATAATAATTTTGTCGAGTGACACCATAAAAAACGAGAATGAATTCATTCGTTTAATTAACACACAAAGTTATTGTATTTCTTATATGAACCTTGTTCTAGTATAATATAATTGATAATAGGCGGACAGGGGCCAGGTTGGATTGGGGTGTCTTCTTTGTTCTGTATAAAAGTTATTTCCTAAATGATTCAAGGCTGAGATAATGAAAATATATATCTACAAAAATTACAAACGCATTTCAAGGTTTCTTTTTTCTTGGACTTTATAACGCATTATTTAACAAAGCGTACGCATTACAAACTAATATCTCCCATATACAGTATATAATTATAGAACACACACATTTAATATGACTTACTTTTAATATTAATTTATACGAGACAGAAGAAATTACCGACGAGTACACCGATAAAAATCGAAACATTTTATAGATTTCATTAATTTCGATATCAACGTTTACACTGCCATCAGATACGTCAAGGAAATATTTATTTGTATAAAGCGTTGGAAAATCAATTTTAAATATAATTATGCATGATTGAAGATTATACATTTAAGAAGAATTTTATATATATGTATATATATATATAATATATAATATATATATAATATATACATATATATATAATATATATATATATATAAAATTATTGTAATAATTATTATGGTAATAATGAAACTCTAATAATGAAAATAATAATAATAATAATAATAATAATAATATTAATAATAATAATAATAATAATAATAATAATAATAATAATAATAATAATAATGATAATGATAATAATAATGATAATAATAATGATAATAATAATCATACTAATAAGAGGGATGACAATGAGAGTATTATGATAATAATTATAATTGGTACATCAGATGAATTTGCTACACCTACAATTGTATAAGATTCTAATCGACAATAACTTTAATTTTGTCATAATAACAATACTTCTAGCGAGAAAGTTATTTCACTATTAAAAATGTATTGATGATATTATATCGGTACGCTTACAAGATGAATTACATCTTAATTCTTAGAGTATAAAGGTAGAGCGATGGTAGCAAATTGACTATATACTCTTCCTCTTTTTGTTGTTGTTTAATGTCGCACAAATACAGCAATAATGTTTGAACATATTTACAAAATGAAAGAGCGCTTTATACACCTGTAAAATAATATTTAAAGAAACCCTTCTCTATAAAAAAAAAAAAAAGAAACAAAAAAAAAAAAGAAACAAAAAAAAAGGAAAAAAATAAACAAAAAAAAAAAAAAATAAAAAAAATAAAAAAAAAAAAAAAAATAAGAATGAAAATCTTTGTAAAATACCAGGTAATATTGAAACACCTTTATAATTTCAAATAAAATGTGATATTATACATTAACGAATCTTCGTCTTAGTCATAAGTAGATTTGAAATATTAACGTGACAGAGCTAATACAATGTGTTATAGTTTATATGGTTTTTTCTTTTTTTTTTTTTTCGTGGTTATTGATTATTATGCTACCTAAGTCCTCCTAGATACTCTAAGTCACAAACACAGGCCATATGTATCTTCCTTTTTGTCATTACTTCGATGATCTCTCTTGATCTGAAAAATATTTAGTTGCATTCGGAAAGCGTAATGGATCTGGAAAGTCCGGGGTACCGTATCTGCGTGGATTTAAGCAGTCTCTGATAGCTTGACCAAAGGCACGCCTAACTCCAGGATCTGTTGCCACAGCAACGGCAGCCCCTTCGACTTCCTCGATACCAGCGCGACTAACGCCTTCTCTGACTAAACGCTCGACCGATGCAGTTATGGCCGAATGATTAGGAGTAGGACTGACTAATAATCGTGGTTTTTGTTGTTCGATAAGTTTGCGCCGTTTTGTTGGTAAACCACCTATGTATGCATCACTGAAAGTTGTTACGGCACCATTCGCCATTCCTTGCATCTGTAATTGTCGTCGTTGTCTTACTCCATCACGTGCGATTATAGGTATCCATTCCTACAATTATCATTTTAATCACCCCAAAGTAGAATTTTAATTCTCGTCAAAGTTCTTTTTTTTCTTTTCCTTTTATGTTTTTTTTTTTTTTCTTTTTTAAATTTGTTTTGTATTTTTAGCAAATTATTTATTTTTAGAATTTAATAGATTACCGAAGGTAATGCCTCGTGTCCTGGAAATGTTTCTGGAATATCTTCCCCTTCATCGGGTGCGGACGCTTCATTGTTAGACTTTTCTTCTACAGTTTCTGTTTCCATTGGCTGGGTCAAAAACAAAAAAAAAAAAAAAAAAAGAAGAAGAAAGAGAAATAATACGAATTATTTTTTTCGTACTAAAAACATCTTTTCATACGCATCTACAAAATGTTACTTTTATTATACAAGGTAAATGATTTACCTCATGTTGCGATTGTTGCTGTTGCTGTTGCGATTGCGATTGCGATTGCGATTGTTGTTGTTGCTGTTGTTGTTGTTGTTGTTGTTGCTGTTGCTGTGACTGTTCTTGCGTTGAACATGTCGATTCGTGCGATACCGTAGAAGATGACGATGTTGTTTGTGCATTAGTTTCTTTATATATGAGAAGTGGAAGAATTTCTGAATCCGGAGGTTGCGGAATACGTAGCGAGTAAGTGCGAAAGTGAACGATAAAACTATTCAACATCCATTGCCGAAAAGAGGGATTAACGGCGCCCAACATATTGCACTAAAGGAATGGCAAAGGAATTGTGGATATAAAATCGTAATTACATTTATCTTTAAATAATATTATCATCATAACTAACCATACAACTGCAAGCAACAGCCTCTAAACCTGCTTGTCCTCCACGAAGAGAGTATCGAAGTACAGCGCACAATTGTCTTCCCAAATTATTTATGATAGTTAATGTCTCTTCTCCGAATCTTCTGTCGTCGATAGCTATGAATATATATTAATATTGTATACGAAAAAAAAAAAAAAATTTCATACGCTATATTTTATATGTATAGAAATAATGAACTAACCGACATCGAGTATTAGTCTCAACATGTCTTTGCAATGACGTGACAATAATGATTCGATCGTAGCACAAATGTCTATGGACGAACTATTTCTGCCACTGGCATCCTCTTCCCTTTCCAAAAGTTGCTGAAGATGTGGTCTGATTTGTAATATTAAACGTTCTACTACTTGATCTCGTTCTTCGGGCATAGACGAATTGTTCATGATCACGCAGCATAAAAATCTTAACGGTACTCGAAGCCTAGCGATCGGTCCCGATCTTCCACGTCTTAGTCGAATTAAATCTTCCAAAGTCATATAACGTGCCTAGAACAATATTACCTATATTATTCTAGGCACATAATTATTTTTTTATTAATGCAACGATTTTTACTTACAATGAGCAAAGCAAGTTCAGCGAGTAAATTTTCTTCCGTAATATTTTCACGAGATTGTAGAGAGCCAATTTCTAATAAATTGGCCAGAGTTACATTTCCACCAACTACATTAGTACCCCTGTAATAAAGTTATTTTTATATAATTCTTTTTTCTCTTCCACCCCCCCCCTCTCACTCTCTCTCTCTCTCTCTCTCTCTCTCTCTCTTTAATACGGTACATTTGAAAAGCAAGGAAACATACCCATCTCCCATGATTCCTATATGAATATTTCCGCTGCCAACCATTTGCATTATATTTCCAAAGCTTTCCGGTAGATCAGGGCCTAAAGTGAAAAATATTTTCATTCACTATTATTATTACATTTGGTATGCGATATTGTTATGACGTCGCATGAAAAGATTGGATTACTACTGTTACTGTTAATGCTTATACTGGTTTGTTGTTGTCCACTGGTACCTCCTAGCATTTGACGTAATAAGTTCGCCAAAGGATTATTTGCGGCACCTTGGCTCGATGTTGCTGAAGTTGTGCTCGTAGAACTAGCGGTACTGCTTGCGGTAGATGTTGTTGCTGTAAAGTATAGAAACAAATTCAAATACTTTGTAGATATACGTATGAGTGAGTTTCTTTTTTTTTTCTTTTTTGTTTGTTTTTTTTTTTTTTTTTGACATCACCTTTACCATACTTAATATACGTATTTACCCGTTTGCGCCTGAGGTTGAGTTTCTTGTGCAGGCGTTTGACTGGCTCTGGTAGATTGTGAAGTGGCCGTGACATTCGGTGTACTAGTTGGAGTACGACGTACATGATGAGAATTGCAAGGAAGAAAAGGATCAAATTCGAGTCCTTGACCCATGCTCATTCCAACACCAAGCGGGTGCGATGGATGGAAAACATGTGGACGTGAGGTACTGCGTGTTTGAGTTGCAGTAGTTGGATGAGTGCCTACATTACTTCTATATTGAAAAATGTATTATTTAGCAATCATGAAAGTACAACGTACTCACGACTAAAACATAAATATTGAATACTTTACTATCATTGACATTACCGAGCTTGTGTGCTTTGAGCAGCATTAGTAGATGTACTATCCACGGTTGCCGCAACCGTTTGTTGGACTCCTGATGAAGTCGTAGCTGTGGTGCGTGTTGTTATCGGAACAGTGGCTATACCACCTTGCGCCATATGTCCAGCGACTGCTTGCATCAAATTTCGTAAAAAGTCAGGTGTGGGTGCCGAACCCCAAGGAAATATGCCAGCACCATTTCCATTCGTTCTTCCTATGAATGATACGAAGTTTAGAAATGTCATATATATATACACATATATATATATATATATATATATATATATATATATATATATATATGTATATCTATATATTAACTTTGTAATTTTCCAAAAAGTATCTGTAAAAGATACATGCCAGCATTGTTATTATTATTGTTTTCACCAGTCTGATTTTGTTCGCTTCCCAAAGAAGCTTCCGTGTTACTATCAGGACTGACTTCCATCAATACTTCTACGTTGTTCGGCAAGTCGAACACTGCCACGGAAGAATGACTTTAATATTCTTATCCAACACGTACATTTTTTATTAAATGCATGATTGTGTAAAGATAAAATTACCAAATTGCGATTGCGACGGTTCTTGCGGTCGCTGTTGTTCCGCCGGTTGAGATGGCGGTGTACTACTAGATTCTTGAGACTGATTATTATCCTCAGTTGTAACTTCGATCGATCCTGAAGCTACAACAATATCTGACGGTTGTTGTGCATTTGTGCTTTCTTCATTGCCATTATTATTATTTGCATTGCGACCGTGTAAACTGATATGAGCCTAAAAATCATATAGAATATAATTATCTGCACGTTATTAATATTTTTTTTTTGATTTATGCTCACCTCTACCTGGATCGGTACACCGGCTTGTACAATAGCAGAGTGTTGTATAATAATTGGCCGACATCTTAAATTTCTAGGTGGTTGCTGTCTCATATCAACGATTATATCGCTTAAAGCATGACACGAATGCGATATGTAATGTAAACATTCACTAACACCATCTACTATTCTTTGATTTTCTTCAACGCCTTCTGGCCCAGCCTAATCATTAATGATGTAAAATAATAAATATTTTTGATATTTATGAAATTTTCTTCTACGTGCACTTACTCCTGGAGGCAACGATGGATCAGCCAACATAAGTACACGGTAACGTTCGATGTACGGTCTTAAGCGATCTTGAGTACTCAACAATCTATCTAACAAGTATGCCATTTGTGGAGGTCGCGGCAACCTAATAAATATATAAATAGATAGATAGATAGATAGATAGATAGATAGGTAGATAAATAAATTCATGAGTCTTTTTCGATATATTTCACGATACAACCAGTGAAAATATATGTCTTACTGAGCGTGCGGCCGTCTATTATTTTGTCCACTCGCATTTAATGTTCCCTGTTGTTCACTTTGTGATTGCGCAGATGTTTCCATTTCAGCATCTTCTTGTGCCTCACTTGCAGTTCTTGCTTCATTAGCGTCATCATTGCTTCCTATATTAGATTTATCAAGTGTTAATACATTAATATTATACTTCCATGATTTATTACATTCTTACCCCTTAATAAGGTAACATTGCTGGCGCCAGAGGCAGAAATAACAACTCCTAATGCAGCCGTAACAGCTTCTGAAAGTCTAGTTCCAGCTGATTGTCGACCTTCTGCAGTTCTGAAAAGTCTACGCAGAGTTCCTTCTTTTATCAGGCAAGCATATCTATTTACAATAATTATTGATCAAAAATATTATTAAACGAACTTACTCTTCCTGATCCGTTTCTATTTCTTGTACTTGTATCTGCTGCGGTAATGGAGACTGATTATTCTCCGATGTATTTGGATGTAGAGGCGCTGTAGGATCGTCAAGACGATCCATTAATTCGTTCGCGCGATTCAGCATACGTTTTGCAACTATCAAACGGCTGTTTGATAGACTGTTACTTAATTGAGGCACAGGTAATCCTAATGTAATACAAATCAACGTTTTATTGCTGAATGTAAAATAAAAGAAGTTTATACAAATATTAACGTGATGAGCATTACTGACCATGTCCTTCGACTATTTCAGCTGGTACAGACATAGCACCTAAATACATAGCATTTCCATGCATTTGAGCATGACTGAAACGATAATGGGGTCTCTGTTGATTTTGCCATCCTTGGCTTTGTTGTCCTTGACTTTGTCCACTGTCATTGTTTCTTTGTCCAGGTTGAGGCGGTGCACTTTGCACCAAATGTATAACTTTACCATTAACATCTACGAGCATAATATCATTTCGTTAGAATGGCATCGATTGGATTGATCCAATGAATACATATTATTAATTATAAAATAAATATGAACATTAATAAAATCTTACCATAATCATTTAATTTTTTTTCGTCTTGAAGAACTCTTCCGCAATAAATAAGTCTCTGTGAATCAGCTGGCACAGCTACAGATTCTGCTATATGCTCTTTAAATCTACGTACTGTTATTTGCTGTGGAATGCAAAGTAACATATTAAACACATCTATTCTAATGTATCACGCATTTCGAATGTTCTAGAAAAATTTCTACATTCGAAATTATTTAAGGGGTGAGTGGGGTGGGGTGGGGTGGGGGGGGGTGGGCTGTTATGAACAATTCAGACCCAATATAATATCTACACTTTGTATTTATATATAATCTCTTATTATAAATAAATGTATGTAACATTATATGGAGTATAAGATGGAAGAGAGTAAAAAATCAATGAATAGATATAGCTCAGAATATTCTGTTATACAGAGGAGACCTTTGTCCATGTATTCATATACAATACAAAAGAAAAATGTCTTTACATCGAATATAATATATAATTGTTATTTGTTCGAGTAAAATAATAAAGAAAGGAGAAAAATTTGTTGATCAATATTTGTTCACAGATAAATTATATAATTTTATTTTTCTTTTCTCTTTCTTTTTTCTTTCTTCCTTTTTTAATCCAGCTTCTTAGATATGTCATAAATCGATAATTCCCTATGGTGGATAATTTCGAATCGATAAAATTAGTTTGGAGCATAATTCGTCGAACTAAAACTAGGCATATAGGAGAATGAAGAAGATGATGGGGAAGGGTAGGGGAGGATAGGATAGGGGGGGGGCGGAGGGTAGGGGAGGATAGGGTAGGTGAGGGGGAGGGAGGAGGGGAGGAGTGTACGGCCATAAAAATATTATAGACAATAAACTTACGTCGTCTTCCAAGGAGAAGGCATGATTCTGCGAATCTAAAGTCTTTACCGTAAGGTCGATCATGATAGATCACAGCGTAGGACGAATGGGCTAATACTAAAACAATCAAACAATTTCTATTACGATGTTATCACGAGATTATCGACGTTTCCAAATCGAATAATAGTCTCCCACTCACGATGCAGAAAGAGATGCAGGTATAACGCGAGAAAAAGGATTTCACAAGAGTTAGCAACGATGTCGACTACCGCACTATGGATAATATTCAACGAAGAAAATTACAACGAAATTAATCGGAGAAATGGCTCCGTTTAATGACGACAGCACGCTAAGACCTATTCACACCGTCCTCATCGCATCGTTCGACTTATTCGAATGATGATATTTCTGGGTGTCGATATTTCACAGTAACGGGCAACACGACACACGTTATTCTACCCAGAATTCGCTTTACTATCGATACAAGGTGTGCCACCAACATAAACGGCTGGCATTCCCTATGCGAAGCCGTCCTCCTTTTTTTTTTTTTCCCCCCTTTAGACTTCTTTTTTCCTTTCCCCTTTCTTCTTTACGTTAAAAAGCAGCGTCATCTATGTCTGCTGTGGCATTCCGATCGGCGTCATCAACCAGAGCTACGAAATAGATGAATGAGAACCACTGATCGATCCGAAGTTTCCTCAATATTTCACGAGATGGCGCTGGTTACACCGCGTGTCACCATGACTCTCTCTCCGTATCAATTTAAATCCCACGCCTCGCTTTTAGTGGTTTCATTTAAATTCCCATTGCGCGACGTAGATCGCGACGTGCGTAGATCAGCTGATTCGAAAACATTGTCGTGTATTAACGGCGACAAAAGGACGTAAGACACGGACTAAGGCGTGCAATTAGGAAAAGTACTGTCGTTGACTAGGAACATGGGACGCGCGTATATACCGGCGTTCCTAGCACGTCTAACGCATAATTATGCATAACACGAGATCTTAACGGTTGGTAGGTTGGTTGGTTGGTTGGTTGGTTGGTTGGTTGGTTGGTTGGCTGGTTGGTTGCTTGCTTGCTTGCTTGCCTCTTTGATGAGTCGTTTGAGTTACATTCGGTTGCATCGCATTGCATTGCGTTGCCTGGTTAATGTTTATTTTTTGTCGTTGACGAACGTAGAAATAATAACGTGGAGAGAGTACGCGGATCGCGATAAGAACCCTTAGCAAAATACCGTTCCGACGACGCGTCGCCTTCTCCATAAATGCTAATTAAGTATAATCTAACAACTCCTAAGTCCATTGATCGAATACATATTAAATTATATTAATTGACGTTCTACGACGAATTACAAATTATCGCGTTATCTCGTTCGTATGTATACGATTTGCAACAATGCTTAAGCACGAAGAGGGGCAGGGGAGAGGTGGGGAGGATAGGGGATACGCGTTCCCGTAGAAATAAGTAAGAGTGAAGTATTTAGACGATAAGTCGATAATTTTCTAAAGGAGACGATGGATCTCCGTGTTCGATTATCGATTATCATTTTCGATTCGATATTATTGTTTTTCTCTTGTTCTCGTTTTTTTCCTTCTTTTTCCTTTTCTTTTTTTCTTTTTCGGAAAGAAATGTCAGGAAGGGAGGACGACTTGGATGGGACGTTTCTGAATTTCCTGGATAAGTTGGCGCCTTCGGTGACCTCCTTAATGAGCGTGCTCGAGGAAGCCAAGCGTTTAACTGGCGCAATGGTTGCTGAGAGAGAGAGAGAGAGAGCTTTGCTCGGTGGGTGCTCCTCCCGCTCGTAAATTAATCCGCGAGGGATCAAGGCCCCGCGAGTAACAATGAACTTTTGGTGCCCTCATCGCGTCGCGTCGTCGCGAACAAATTCAATGTCGTCGAATCGCCGACGAATCGCTTATGTTATTTCTGTGTACGTTCATACATGTGCTCGCCGAGTATTTCTCTACGAATAAGTTCTCTCTCTCTCTCTCTCTCTCTCTCTCTCTCTTTCTCTCTTTCTCTTTCTTTCTTTCTAGTACGTTTTAGGAATAGAAAAATAAAAAGAAGCGAACGAGCGCGAGGTTCGAATTTTTGATGAAAGAATGCAACTTACCGATGCATCGTACGCGTCTACGAAAACAGCCGACCTCGAGACGTTTCGATCTCGCGTGAGATTCATACTGGGGGTGAAAAAAAACGAGAGGAAGAGAGAAAGAAAGAGAGAGAGAGAGAGAGAGAAAGGACTCCCGGCGATCGCATTATTCAGATTAGGGCATCGACTGAGAAACGGCTGCGCGGATATGCGAGAAGAAGCGTGTTCTATCTCTTTCTCTCTCTGTCTTTCTCTTACACACATGCAGTGAGGAGACGTGCGTACACATTTGTATCGGTGGAAGATAATGCGTCTGATCGTGCACAAGCGAAGAATGTTAATGGTGCTTCGGTTTTGTATGCAGGAAGTGACGGCCGTCTCTCGTGTCGTGTAGCGGGGCCTGGCGCCCGGTGTCCGCACGGAAAAAAGGCCCCTAACGTGCGTGCGATAAAGAAAAGAGAGAGAAAGAGAGAGAGAGAGAGAGAGAGAGGGGGGGAGAGAGAGTGGAGTATGAAAAATTGACGGATTCACCCGTAGCCGCGAACCGCGGAGAGCGGCAATAAGTTGCACTTTTAAATCTCATCGTAAACACGCGTCTATAGTGGCTCTCATGTTCGAACGATATTATTTTAAGGGATGTAATGCGATCGATTTGATACCATACGATAGTTTGTTGTAAAGCACATTAATAAAATTTCTTCGTCGATAATTAGAAATTTAAACGACGACAATAATTGATTAAGCATGTCGGTTTAATTATGGGAGACAATTTTCATCGATCGATTCATAGATTTTCATAAATATAAGCTTGGCAAAGAATGCCGGAAATGATCGATGGGAAATAATAAAATAATAAATGAAAAATATAACGATAAGTCGGGAGTTTATATGGATGGTTGTGTACAAAAGACCACGTGCGTGACGCGCCAAACTTTTGGCCGGTAGCTCAAGAGCATATGCCATATACATATACATACATACATACATACATACATATATATATATGTATTCTAATTCGCTACCGGTCTTTCTCGCCTCCTTCTTCATCGTTTTTCCCCCGTTTAAGGCCCCGTTCCTCGGGCCTGTTCTCTCCTCCTCATCGTCATCGTCGTATTTCTTTAACGACAAGAAAACGAGAAGTTCGCGTGCGTGTCTTGCTAGCTATGCAAAACGCAGAAAGATATCCAGGAGAGCTGCAGCACCAGCAACAGGCCGAGGGAGAAACGATATTAACCGCATCGAAAAGAGGAGCAAGAGGAAAAAGACGAGCGAACGAAGAGGACGATGGTGTTCGCGTGTCGGTGGTGTTGCCACTGCTGGAGAATCCGTGTCTCGGTGAAGGTGGCTCTGTGTGTGCGTTGGCGCCAGGTCGCATTCTCGCATTCGTTAACCAACACATCGAAGCCGTTAAACTTCTCCCCTTCTCTCCTTCTTTCTGCCGTGCTCGCGATCAAGTAGCTCGTGCCTTGTTCCTCTCGACGAGAGCTCCTTCTTCTTTTTCTTTTTCTCCTCTTTCCCCTTCTCTCTCTCTCTCTCTCTCTCTCTCTCTCTTTCTTTCTCTCTCTTTCTCTCTGTCTCTCACCATCCTCCATGTAGAGATATTAAGAGGAGCCACGGCTCCCGAATTTGCCAAGCGCGGGACGACGGTATCTCGATTTGTCCTCGTCTCGTTTGCACACCGCAGGTACGTGGCGAAACGACCGGTTTCTTCCTACGGTGCGTCCGACGCATCGATGTTTCGGCATGCAAAGTGTCCCCAAAGCGAACAGACAGAGAGATGGGATCGCCTTTGGAAGGAGCGAACGGAGGGTGGCTAAGAGATCCCTTTACGGATAAAAATTTTGTCAACAAAACGAGGATACGAATTGTGTCACGTCTTTATTATTACGAATTTCATTTGTAGAACGTCACATACGATACTATTTGTCTTTATATACCTAAGAAAATTTACTTTCAAAATGTTTATGTTGTTTTTCTTGGGGAAAAAAAAGAAGAAGAAAAAAAAAGAAAAGGAAACAACAGGAAATATTTACATACCCATTTACTTACTTACGTTTTTTGTCATTTTCGGACCACCCGGTATATTAGTTGCGAAAAGACAAGAGTAAAATATGTTCGTCAGTGAATATCGTTTTATCTCGAACGATCGAGCAAAAGTCGTGTCGTTGAGACACGACGCGTCACCGAGTCCGACACCTACCTAAATCTATAGCCGCGCGCTCTTAATAGCTACATCCGTCCGTCGTGACGCGGCTGACATCCGTAAAGATTGGAGTAGTAGCATCGTGACGAAGATGACGACGAAGACGACGACGAAGAACCGAACCCGGCATTCCAAAGGAGCTCACGTCGGTTCGTCCACCTCGAAATCCGTTCGCATCCTATCCTCGTTTTTCATTCGTTCTGAGTTGACGCCTCAAAAAATACCGGAGCCGACTAACCGAAAAGCGAAATCATTTTTTCATTTCTTTCCTTCTTTTTTTCTTGTCTTTTTTTTTCCCCCCCTTTATTTATTTCTTTACTTATTCATCTCCCTCCTTATTTCTTTTCCTTTACACTTGAGTTAACCGGCATTCGTAGGTAAGAATTCAGGACAGGGACAAGGCGACTTACCTGCGACAGAAATGGAGCATCGTACTTAGATTCGAGAGGAAGCGAAATAAAAAGAAAAAAGAAAGTGAGAGAGAGAGAGAGAGAGAGAGAGAGAGAGAGAGAGAAGAGCCACTAATGACTTCCTGGCACCGGCGACGTCTCCCGTCGAACTTTATTTATGGTTTTCAGGGCACTGTGAGCGCATACCGTGTGCGTGGCGCTTACCTTCAAGCTTTCTCTTTCTCTTTCTCTCTCTCTCTCTCTCTCTCTCTCTCTCTTTCTCTTCCCCTTCCCATCTCTTTCTCTAGACTAGAACGCAGAGATCTCATAATCGTACTCCTCGTAGTATTTGCCTTTCTAATTTTTTTCCTTGAATAATTATGTAGAAACGAGAGAAAGAGAAAGAGAAAGAGAGAGAGAGAGAGAAAAGAAAATTTATGTCAAAAAAATGTACTATCACATTGACAGGTGCAATTTAAAAATGATAATAATCATCGAATAACATGAGGTGTGTTCCGTCAGTAAATTCTTCCGCTTTGACTCGTAACCATATATCAAAAGGTCAAGTATCTATCTAATCTCACGAACGTCCTCTTCGAGAAACAACTAATGAAGCGACCAACGAAGCACGTGATGCTCGTATTTCCTTCCTGAATAGAAGAGAGCGAGAGAGAGAGAGAGAGAGGAGAGAGAGAAAGGTGGGAAGAAAAAAAGAGAGAAAGATGCTCGAATAAGATTGCTTCTCTTTTGAAAAAAAAAAAAAAGAAAAAGAAAAAGGAAAAAGAAATTGGTTATCAGGAATTCCTGACGATTAACGATTTTCTTCCGGCAAAAGTCGATGTAATATCGAATAAATATCGAAGAAACGATCGAACTGATTTTCATTCAAACGAAATAGACAATTATACGAGAGGAAAGGAGAGGAAGGATGACACTAAGTGAGACCTAAAGAGAGAGAGAGAGAGAGAGAGAGAGAGAGAGAGCGAGAATAGTTGAGGAAATTATCTGGTATTTTCTACACGGACCATGTAGTCAGCCGAAGCAAAGGTCAAAAGTTGAGCAACGCTCTTGTTATCGGTGTAAACACCGCGTTCGCATTTGCAACGATGCGATCGACGTTTTTCGCACGATCAACAAATTCTTTGGAAAGGTAGGAGAACGATCGAAGAAAATGATAAATGGCAGACGTATGAAATGAATATTAAAAAGAAAGCAAAAAAGAAAAAAAAAAAAGTGAAAAGAAAATGACGTATCTTTTTCTCTCTCTTTATCTCACTTTTTTCTTTTATTTGTTTGTTTATTTTTTTTTTTTTTTTTTTTTTTTTTTTTTTTTTTTTTTTTTCTTCTTAAGAGGAGATTTCCGACGAAAGGATCGATCTCGTAGGCCTTTCTTAAAGACTCGATTGACGGAAGACGGAATCTGCGGTTAGGACAACGCGGACATCCATCTGTATCTCTCTGTCTTTCTCTCTTTTTCTTCGTCTCTTTGTAAGCAGCACGGCTACCGAGTACGCGCTCGAGCCAAGGCGAGAGGAATAGAGTGGGAGAAAGACGGATAAGAGAACGAGACGAGGTCCAACGGAGGAGGACAGAGTAGGCCGGACTCGTCGTGAAGCAAGAGAGAGAAAGAGAGGGAGAGAGAGAGAGAGAGAGAGAGAGAGAGAGAGATAAAAGGAAAAAGATAGGAGACACTGGGTGCTAAGAAGAGAGAAAGAAAGAGCACGCATAACATACGGTCCATAAGTGTGTAGAGTCCTGCGAGGAGGAAAAGTAGAAGGAAGCAACGGCACAGGCACAATAGTAGTGGTAGTAATAGTAATAGTAGTCGTAGTCGTAATAGTAGTACTAGTAGCAGCAGCAGTAGCAACAAAAGCAGCGGTAGAAGCAGAAGTAACGAAGAAGGAGGAGGAGGAGGAGGAGGAGGAGGAGGAGGAGGAGGAAGAGGAGAAGAAGAAGAAGTCCGAGAGCGTTACCTCCCGGAGGCGCGGCGCCGACGACGTTTGCGACTATAAGTAAGTCTCGCGCGTCGCGTCGCGGCTTAATGCCATAGCCGCGTCCGTGGCGCCAAGAGGAGGGCCCCCTGGCGACGATAAGCCTTCTTGCTTGTCCGTCGCGAACAGAGAAAAAAAAGAGACAGAGAGAAAGAAAGAGACAGGGAGAGCGAGAGAGAGAGAGAGAGAGAGAGAGAGAGAGGGAGACAACGGGTAGCTTTCACCCGCGTTTTTGAGCAGAGCGTTATATACCCCGCGCGGGTTGTGGATCGCGACAGTGTAGATAATAGCGTGGACTAGTGCCGGTGGTGCACGTCTGGCTTGTTCAGTTAACGCAGTGTGTCCGCGACAGTCAGTGTGATTGTCAGTGATCTCCGTTCTTTTGATCTTTCATTTCGGTGTCAAATCGTTAATCGTGCTTTGTGTGTCATTGCATCGATTTCTCTTTTTATATTGTTATTATAGGAGAAGAAGAAGAAGAAGAAGAAGAAATAGAAGGAAAAGGATTAGACAAGGATAACATCGTTAAAAGAAAGATAAAAGAATCCTTTGGTGCTTGCCCTTTGTCATAAAGTTACCCTTTTCCAATTGGACGGTAGACTACTAGATCGAAGAGGGAGGTTTACGAGCTTTGAGTGATTCGACGAGGTACCCTCTCTATTAACCGCGAGGAAGTAAGCTTTCTCGGGATAGTAAGAGGAGGAAAAAGACGAAGAAGACGAAGAAGAAAAAGAAGAGGAAGAAGAAGAAAAGTAAAAGGAGGAGGATAAAGTAGAAGTGCTTTGAGAGATAATCGTGTTGTTCTTTTTCATTGTTTTCCTTTTTCCCTACTTCCAATTTCTTCTTCCTTTCCTTTCTCCTTTACTTTCTTCCTTCCCTTATAACTTTCTTTTTTCTTTCTTTCTTTCTTTCTTTCTTTCTTTCTTTCTTTCTTTCCTCACTACGTTTCGCGACAGTTCAACGAAGTCGTTCGTACCGCACGCGCGTGTCTCGTCCTCGGTCTCCCGCGAAGAAGACTGATATATACGTATATATCATGTCGGGGCTGCTTTACACGCTTCTCGGACTCGCCGCGAGTACGAGCCTCCACTGTGCCGTCAGGCGCGAAATCAGTCCGTGCACCTGCCGACAAGAGGAGTTCTCCAGTCCCGTTATCAATCCGGCTCAGGCCACGGCCAATGCCGGCAACAATGCTCCTCCGGCGCCTCCTCCTCCCCATCACGGAGGACACGGGGAACGCATCGAGGTCGTCTGCGAACGTATGGACTCCTTCGGGCAACTAGCTGATGCCCTTAGAGGGAAGTTCACCGCCGAACAACAAATCATCCTAAGAGTTTCTCATTCCAATCTCAGGGATATATCACGGCACGATTTCAAGGAGCTAAGAATGTCCATAACCAGGCTCGAACTAAATCACGATCATCTCGAGTGAGTTTGATAATTTTTATTTCCAATAAGATTAACCGTTGTTATAAATTTTTTTTTCTTCTTCCTCCTTAACGAGACCCCTGCGAAATTTTATTCTTTATCGCGAGAAAATTGATCGATTTATCGATATGATTTCGAAATAATTAATCGATTGACCAATCGATTAATCACGACCTCGTTTCGTGCTATCTCTCTTATCGTTCAATCGTGAGAAATGTTTTTCGCTAATACGTGAATATTTATCGATCTTTTTTAACCGATTGAAATCCGATTGATCTCATATCCGTGCGTACTTGATCGAATCGTCCCGAAGATTCTCTCTCTCTCTCTCTCTCTCTCTCTCTCTCTCTCTCTTTCTCTATCACGCGTTTGACGTTTGACGCGTGCGATATCATTCCTTCCACATCACCCTTTCCCATAACTTCGACTAACATTTTTCGTCAGCTGTGTTTCATCCAAATGCGATAACAACGATGACATTAGTATTTCTATATTATTTAACAGAAGGAATTCACGCGTGTTCACGAATATGATACGCATGTTGATAAAAGGAGTCTACTATCATTGCAAAATATCGTCGGCTATAATTTCGGACGTTGATTGGATGATGTTTCCATATAAACCAAAAGACATAATTATCAGTTGTCCTAATTTATCGAAAACAAAATAATATAATTGAATCGTTGCATGAAATCCCATAAAAAAAAAAAAAAAAAAAAAAAAAAAGAAAAAAAAAAAAAAAAAAGGGAAAAAGAAAAAAAAAAAAAAAAAAAAAAAAAAAAAAAAGAAAATAGATTCGTCGTCCGTCTGCTTCATGCGCGATATCCCTGAATTTTCTCGTTTCTTAGAAAAAATGATTCTTCGGATTTTTTTCCGAGCAACACAAAGGACGTGTACCGGTCTTCCTTGATTATCCTGCCGTGCATACCACGAGAAACGAAGGAAAATGAGAGTCCTTGAAATGCGGACGATCTTCGAGAAGGCGCGTTCTCACGAGCTAAGAAACATAGAGAAACACGAACGTAAGAATGGAGTCTCTTAATCGTTGACCTTTTCGAAAGAGTTATCTCGGGAAGCCCTGCATTTATCATCTTGCAATAATTAAATAACGAAACGCTCCGCGAACCAACGTTAAGTGAATAATCCTATGATAGTAATCGTACCCCCTTTTCGCAACAACCCATCTTCTACGTATGTATTTGTACTGCGATTTTTCGACTCTCGATTAAAAACAATTCATTTCAATTTTAATTTCTCCGAGATGAAGATGATTGAGATAATTGAAAATTTACGTCATTCATTTTTTCCTTTGACGATTAAAGTCAACTTTAATCAATCCTAAACTCACTTTAATCGCTAATCCTCTTGTTTACTTATAGATAAAACAAAATACAAAAATAAAGAAAAAAGCGAAGAAGAAAACAAAAAAAGAAAATAAAAACAAACAAAAAAAAAGAAAAAGAAAGAAAGAAAGAAAGAAAGAAAGAAAGAAATAAGAAGAAGAAGAAAAAATACAAAGACAACAAAAAATAAAAGAAAAAATTATAGATAAAACAAAATACAAAAATAAAGAAAAAAGCGAAGAAGAAAACAAAAAAAGAAAATAAAAACAAACAAAAAAAAAAGAAAAAGAAAGAAAGAAAGAAAGAAAGAAAGAAAG